>NC_054875.1:7487131-7669631 GCF_018320785.1 Cheilinus undulatus
TGCTTGTTCACAGACGTGTCATTCACAGTGCAACCTCTGATTGTTTAAACAGGATAGGCAAGTCCAAAGGCGTTTCCTACCAACACGTCTTGGCACCTCCTGAGACAGACGCATGTCCTTAGTCCAGTGTGTGTTGATATGCAAGGCCTGAATGATTCTCTTGTTCACATGTGTGACCTCTGCCTTTGAACTGCGTTCTTCTGAGATGCGAGCCAAGACAAAGCCCAACAAAGTAGCTCAGTGTGCTAGCTGCTTGTGTGCTCACATCAGAGCTATACAGTGTTGGCATGGCAGGCTTGAGTCAGTGTGGCCTTACTCATAGATGGCTTCAGATGCCACACTGTGCTCACCATGTTGTCTGCCTTCTTGTGGAACTGACCATGTGTGGAGGTGTGCAAGAAACAACTCTTTTGAAGCCCCTGTGGCCTAATGGATAAGGCACTGGACACTTTTTCAAAATGAAATGATAACATGGCGTTTTTGTCTCGGTGTGGACAAGGACTGATTTTGGAGGAGTGCGTTCCTGACGGGTCTACAGCAGGGTTGTCCAAACTATGGCCTGGGGTCCACACTAGAGCTTTTTTAATTTAATAGGTGTCCCAAGCGCCATTTAACCCAGGCGATCTGTAGCATGCAGAATGTGTCGCTACACATGTGGGATATGTGCCATTAAGGCCATTGATGAAACCATTAGATTGAAATACTAGAACTATCAGAGTTAAAGCAATGCTTTGGATAAAGTTTAAAAAAACTGTCAGAGTAGATATTTTGACTCATTTGTTAACTGACTTGTTGGAAAGCAGATGTCACTAATAACATTTATCAGATGGATCTCTTCCATTTAATTATAACAGAAACCAATGACTGATGCATTTCTCTAATATGCACAATCATGGCATATGGCTTTACTTAAGTCATCATTAACCGTGAGTTAATAGCCACGCTGTGTTTACTTGGATGCACCTGTGCATCAGTTCCCCATAAATTTCCACATGAACAATTTGATCTTTGACTACAGCTGGAGGGTCTTTAACCTTACAAGATGAACATGTTGCTCATCGTCATTATTTTCAAGCAGCATGAAGTGGCTACCAGCCCATCTGTCAGCAAAACTCAACGTTTAAAGAAAATAATTATTGCATATAAAATCTTCTCTCTTCTTGTGATTACTCATAATCAACCCATGATTCTGAAAATAACACTCTGATGGGTTCTTGTTGACTGTTCTTCAATTAAAGATAAGGCTTTCTTATTTTTAATGAAGCTTTTAGATTAATGGTGTATTAAAAAAAAATGATCCAAATTCAACATCAAACCTCCAAAAAAGAGAAAACTCTCCAGTTTTTTCAATCAAACGTTGTTTTCATCTTTGGCTGTCTGTGACTGGTAATCCCTGGATGGGATTTCCATATAAATTTCTCTTTTCACCCCTCTTGCTCTCCTTCTTCCTCTTTCACCCCATGTCTCTCTTCCCTTTGATCAAGCGCTTTTTCCTCCGTGCTTGCTTGGATGTCAAGCTTGACTGCTTGGCAGTAGCCTTCCTTTTAAATGTTGTTTCTATTGCTCTACTGTCACAGATCACTGGCCAGAGACTGGAATGGCAATGAAGAGTCCTACACCATGCAACACTCAAACATTTCCCAATGATGCCCATTGAATAGATGATTTTCTGCCTGTCTGGAACACTAAGCCATTTTGGCATAAAGCTCTCAAGTATGAATAGAGCAAAATTGAGCCCTTAAGACCAGGATTTCATGTGCAAGGTCTGATGAGGACAGTCATGTCTGATTTTACTTGCATAATTAAGGGTCTTATATCAGGATTGGCAAATAAGCAAAGGATTTCTACTGGGAATTAAAACATATTGGACGTATCACTTTGAACATGACATGCTAAGTGTCAGGTTTTATAAATAGCAATGGATATGCTGATGGCATGGCAGTATCACAGGTTCATTTCAGAAGCATTTAATGATAAATATATCATATAAAGGTGAGCAATACAGTGAACATATCAAGAACTTCACTGCTAGAGAAAACTTAATTTATAGATCATCAACTTTACATACACACATGGAAAAAAATTGTTGGTACCCTTCTGTTAAAGAAAGAAAACTTCACTTTAAGAAAACTTTAAATGAATTAATTTCTACTTTTGCTGGAGTAGATTTATAGACCAGTAATTGTTCTTCTACTGAGGTGCAATTTAACCAAGAAACTGTACATTTACTTCTTGAATTTCTACATCAAGTAGTCCAAATTTTGGTCTGATGAGATCAAAATGGTGCTTTTTAGCCATTAGACAAGACTTTATGTTTGGACCAAACATTGCACATAACCACAAACACACCATCTTCTCTATGAAGCATGGTTGTGGCAGCATCATGCTGTGGGGATGCTTCTCGGCAACCAGCCCTGGAAGGTAAAATGTAGGAAAATCCTGATGGTCACTTTTTTTTTAAGTATGCAAGAGAGCTTCAGCTTGGGACAATATTTATTTTTCTACTTAGCCAATGACCCAAAGCATACAGCAGAAGCTGCACAGAAATATTTAAAGACAAAAAGGTGAATGATCTGGAGCAGCCGATCCAAAACCCAGACCTCAGGCCAATAGAAAATACGTGGCTGGGCTTGCAAAGGGCTGTTTACGCCCGATCTGCATGCAGCCTGATAAAAATTGAGCAGTTTTGTAAAGAAGAATGGAGTAAATTTGCTGTGTTCAGATGTGCAAACCTGATTGAGACCTATCCACAGAGACTCAGTGCTGTGATTTCAGCCAAAGGTGGGTCTACAACATACTGACTTGAAGGGGGTGAATATGTATGCAGTCACTCATTTTATATTACATATTTTCATTTAATTGACATTACTTTGTAGAAATCTGTTTTCACTTTGACATTAAACAGTAACTTTCTATTTTTTTTTCTGTCAAAAATCCAAATTATATTGGCCATGATCGCTTTATAAAAATAAAAGGGTATAATAACATGGGTTGGGGGGGCATTTATAGTCACTGCATAGCCTGGTGTCAAGTTGAGAAAAAATACTGTAATGACAGCTTAAGTTTGGTGTGTCTTAAGCATGTTAGGAAATAATTGCTTTTACCTCTTGAGTTACATGGCATCAAAACATTAATAATCTACGTTAAACAGAAACTATCTTTAAATATTTCATTCAGTTCATTTCTTTCATCAAGTAACGTTATATTTTCCATTGTAGCCCCACAGCATTGATGGATGTGAAGAAAAGCCCACTGTACACTGTTGTCAAGCTGTAACATTGGTGACACTTAAGAGTTCACGACAGTGTTTCACCACGACAGTGACGCTGACCGTTTTACGGCAGGCATGTGTGTATGGAAAGCTTGTTGTTAGCTGGATTCAAAACGACCCAATTGCACGCTCTGTTTAATTTTCCAAACCACTGAAACACATTTTTACTTTTTAGGTTTTTAACCCGGAAAAACAATGGATGTCGGAGAGCTCCTTAGCTATCAGGTAAGTGTGTTATTCTGCTGTAAGTTAGCTTATCTTAACTTCATTCATTTCATTGTATGTAGTGGCATTGCTGCTCATATGGGTGAATGTTAGCGAATATACTTAAGTTTCGTCACGTTTTTTACCCTCAAGAGCCTTTAATGTTATTGATTAAACAAAAACCGAATGACTTGTTTACTGTTTTTGAGTATTCGTCACTGTTTTATACTTCTAAACATGATTAGTTAGCATGCTAGCTAACAGGTTAATAACTATTTGCCTTCAGACCATGAAGAAGGATGCTACGACTTCTGATGAAACTCATTAGAGTTTATACTGTCTGAAGAGGGTGAAAATACCTAAACTTCAGAACAGCACGGGATTTTACACCTTTTGATATGTTCTCGGTAGATTTAGGGATAATTTTTGCCAAACAGCCTGATAGAGTTACGTTTTGTAACGTGTGAACCAATACCCATTGATAACTTTCGCAATTGGCCTCTGATCACTTATATTCTCTACGTAACTCCTCTTACTGTTAAAATAAATGCATTTCGCGAATCATTCAGAGCCGTTTTAAAATTCGGCTGTATACCTTGCATCTTAATAACACGTTACTTGTCTAAAATTTAATCCTTCATATCATCGGTATCAGACAACATCCACCCTGTTTACAAACAGCCAAATTATGTGACATGAACAGATATTGGTTATCAATATTTATCTGTGTCCACTCTATTTGAGGCTGGCATCTAAAATCTCTAGCAGCTGAATCAAATAAGGGGGTTTGTTTGACAAACTCTTCTCTGATTTCATGGTCAATTGTGAGAGAAAATATTGAAATTTCAGGAGTGTCACACCAAAAGAAGTATTAATAAACAAATAGATAGATATACATTTATTTCCAATATGTAAACAGAAAGCAAATTGGTCATACCAAAATTATATTCCTCTTACAAAAAGTAGACAACACAGTGAAATGCAACATTGTCACATGCAAGAATTTGGTTTACATACCCGACGAGGTTTAGAGGAGGTGCATACTTATTTATTCCTATCTCACCTCATACTTCATTGATCATTAATTATCTTTCTTCCTTCCTTAAATTTTAACCAAAAATAATAAGCCTTTGAAAAAAGGAATCTAACAATAAAAGTGTCTCTAACACCACATTTATCTCAGTCAAATAAATCCTTTAAACATACAAACTTAATTACCCTTCCTAAAATATAGGCTAACTCCTGGTAGACTGTTTTATCAAGAATATAAGTCCATGGCAAAAGGGGTGTACATTTACATGTAAAAGTACACTTACTTTGGTTAAAATTTACATCAGTAAAAGTAAAAATACTAATTTCAAAATGTACTCAATAAAGTGCAAAAAAATCACTATCATAGAAATCTGAGTAAATGCGATTAGTTACGTTCCACCTCTGGTGTCAGTGTGACTGTTATCTTGGGAGGAAAAATCTGGCAGAGCACAGACAGGGCTCAGTACAACAAAACAATCACAGGCATTTATGCTTTTCTGAAATAAAGAAGGGGCACTAAAATGGTGCATCAAATTCTGTGGTGTGTTTCAGTCTGATAAGCATCGAATTTGTTTGTACTGTCATATTGATCCTGGTTTTCCATTCTCATCCCAAATTGATATCAGTGTTACTGCTAAATTGTCATTTTAAACAATGGTATTTCCCTTAATTTTCAAAAGTAGATCATCTATAAAAATATTGTTTAACATTAGAAAAAGGTTATTAAAGCTGTTTGCAACACTTTTCTCTTAAATCCAAAATCAATTCGAACAGAATCTTTATATTCACCATCACTGATGGCTTGTGAAATGAAAATGTTGTGGGAATGTTTACGCCCTCATGCGGTGGGTGAAGAAGCTTTACTTGTCTCCATTAAATTATGAATTATGGATACACCTACTGCTCATGCAATAAGTGTGAGACTCCAGTTTGTTATGCAGCCCCGTGGTTTCAGTTCAAGAAGCAGCTACTGACCACCTGTTTCTAAAATGAAGGTGTGGAAAAAAAATAAGTCTACGAAAAAGTTGTTCAACATTCTCCATGAACAATTTGCAAGCTGCACTGCCCTGGCTGTTTGCAAGTGTTTGTCTCGCCAGGTGCATGGAAATACTTCAGCTACATGTGTTTTATAACAATATATATTATTAGTATTACCTTTCCTTTTTTACATGAATGCTATAGAGACAACCCACTCATTTAGTACGACACTTCAATAAGATCCAAACCTAAATGATTTCAAGTTCTCCCAACATCACCATGTCTTCTAACAACCTGAATTTGATTATATAGTATTGTTTTCAACATGCCCTTCTAACTTGCAGCCTGATAGAGGAGCAAAGCGTCCCAGAGAGGAGGATGGAGGGTCAGCAGGTGGAGATGAAGACTCCAGAGGAGGGAAGCTGCAGAAGGGGATGAGTGCCAGGGACTTGGCCAGGTTCCGGGAAGCAGCGGCTGCAGCAGGAGTTGATGTTGGGGGTGAACTGGGGGATGTGGAGGAGCTGACTGGGGACAAGAAGAAGATCCTGGAGAAACTGATGGATCAGGATGAAGAGGAACCTGAGGTAGGGGAAGTTATTAGCTGTTGTACTGGTGGTACTGAAGAGGTTTTTGTATCTTTACTGTTTTTGATTTTATTGGTTTGTATTTGTTTGCAGTGGAGTGTGTGACATGTGTAGGACAGGTCTACCACTTTGTACTCAAAAGGAAAGACAGTCTTCATCTTTATAATTTATTTCAATCATGGCTGAAGTATTACAGCCTTAAAAAATATTTTAAACAGCTGACTTTATGTGATCAAATTCAAGATAATTTTAGGTTCAAATAAAGCTAGATTTTGCAGCAAAAATTGAGAGAGTCATATATATTCTCACCTGGTGAGTCAAACTCTGACCTTAAATTGCCCCCTGACACTAGACCCTACTGTCACTACCACTGCTGATATATTAAACAGGGCCAAAGGAAAGTTCCCATGTATTATCCTTCTCTGGAGCCATGTTTTTATTCGCCATGTCAAGAGCTACTCAGAGCAAAGTGCTTCACTGTGCCATAATGACAGCCAATTGCAATTTCCTAACCTGTCATTATCTTTTCAGCACTTTAGAGGGCTTTTAAGCCAGCAGGAGGTCAAACACATTTCCTTTCCACTTAAAGGCACTCACATTTGCCCAGATTGTTAGAAACTTTTAGCTTCATTGCTTAAGTCTTATTATTAGTTTTACTTTAGTACTTCTTCACTGCCTTCGCTGTGGTTCTTCCCTTGCTCTGTCATCGTTTTTAACTTCCCTCCTTTATGCACCATTCAAACAGGCCGAGCCGGTGGATGAGAGTTCAGTGAAGAAGATGATCCTGACCTTTGAGAAGCGGTCGTACAAAAATCAGGAGCTGAGGATTAAGTTTCCAGACAACCCAGAGAAGTAAGTCCAGTCGTGGAAAAAGTTTTTCTCTATAAGTTGTATATAGTTTGAGAATACAAATACTGATTGGTTATTTAAACTACCATTCATCTCAACAGAGTACAAAATGTACTCGGTCTCTTACAAAATAACACAGTGGGGATTTAAAGCGATGACGAACAATTCGTTTACCTCCATACAGACAAACAACTCTGCTTAACAAGATACAGTTTCCTAGTTTCACTTCTGATCATGTACATAGCTTCAGCACAAACCAACTAGATGTCACAGAGTAACAGAGTAATGTTTACTAAACTGCTTTCTAGAAAGAACATTTTTAAAGTGTGAATATAATGGTCATATGAGAAGGACTGACCACTATACTTACTGAACTTTCTTGATTTTTAAACCAGGTTTATGGAGTCTGAGCTGGATCTGAACGACATCATCCAGGAAATGCACGTGATCGCCACAATGCCCGACCTGTACCACCTGTTGGTGGAGCTCAATGCCGTCCATTCACTGCTGGGCCTCCTCAGTCATGAAAATACTGATATCCTTTCACTTGATATAGGCTGCTTGTTTTGGTCTGTTCATCCTGGACAAAGGTTCTGGTATTTTATGTTGATTTTTAAAGGGACTAGTTTGATCATGGGCCTGCATAGTGACACAGTAGTTAGCACCATCGCCTCACAGCAGGAAGGTACCTGGTCTGAATCACCCACTGGACAGAGCCTGCGTTGTGGGAATAGTTTGGGCTTTTCCATTCGTTTTATTTTAATTTAATTTCAACTTTTTTCCATTCAAGCATTTTTGTTTTTTACAAGTTTTAACTCCTGATTTTTTGTTTATTGCAATTATTATATGTATTTCCCCAAAAAAGCTAAGTATTGATTTAGTTTTTTTAGTACTTAGTAATTTAGTAGTTTTAGTTTTTTCCAGTAGTTTGGGACACATGTTAGAGGCTAAAACTCAAAAGAACCAGAAAAAGTAAACATGATACAGTTTTTAAGAATATTTTCATACCCCTTAAGACATAAAATTCTGTGAAGTCTTCTACAATCAAATCAGGCTATTTTACATTCCTTAGGCTTGGGTGCTCTTGTCAGCTAGTATGTTGCTGTCAAAGACTAAAACTAAGGAGATTTTGTCCCATGTTATATTTTGTTTCACTTAGTTTTGTAATCACACAGTACAGTTTAAGTTTTTGTGTGAAGTCTTATCTTTATTTTAGTTTCAGTTAACTAATTTTTAGAAATATTTTAGTCATTAAGTGGGTTTTGGTTAACTATAATAGTCTTTGTGTGGATTAATGAGCCATCTGAGGGTGCATACCTCCTCCCACAATCCAAAGACCTTATTGTTAGGTTAACTGGTAACTCTAAGTTGGATAAGGTAGGCCGACACTTTAAAAATACAGCTTAAAGACACATGACATGAGACATCTCTTACATTTACCCCCCTCATTCATATTTTCCATAAAAAAAATTTACACAAACTTCAATGCAGACTCGAAAACTTTACCAAATCAAAAATCATTCTTAAATCTAAGATTAAAAATCATATCATAAAAAAATGTTAAAAAGAAAAATTAAAAACAGAAAAGTTAAAAAGCCTTTGTTGAAGAACACAAATGTACATTTATACAATTTAACCCAGTAATACAGTTTAGCCTGTACAAGAACAGAAACTGAAAAATGCTACAGCAAAGTACAGCAGTGTTTTAAAGAGAAAATATAAGATTTGAATATGCAGAAGCTCTTGTACATCCGTGTGCAAGTTTTGCAAATGGTGCAAGAATGACTGGACATGATCAGGCATACAAAATATGCAAGGATGTGGGCAGATATACAATAGGATAATTTAAGATGGTTGATTATTGCAAGTGTGGATATGAGGTGAGGCTTTTTACCACAGGTTAGTCTTCCTACAGTATTTAAATTATAGTGAATAGATTAATTAGTGCAGAAATACATATGAGTGGAGGTCTTTTCCACAGTGAACTTTGTTACCGTAGTTGAAATACAGTACAGTAAAGCAGTAAGAGTTGTTGCAGGACTGTGCAGGAATTGTAACCAGCAAAGCTGCCAATAATGATGGGAAAATGTAGGGTTGTGCTGATTCCGATACTAGAATCGGAAATACGTCCGATACTGCTTAAAATGCAGGTATTGGTATCGGCAAGTACACAGGTTTATGCACCGATCCGATACCATTTGGTTTAGCTTTATATTTTGTTCCGTTTAGCCATGCTAAATGTTAGCGCTATAAAAATCAATTGTTTTTTGCTGCTGGAAAGCATTGCATGCATGGGCTACAGTTTTTAGAGCAGTGAAGAAGAAGAAAGGACTCATTGCAGCAGCAAAGAATGGTGGCTGTGTAACAGTTTTTCTCTGATTGTGATCGTTAAAATGTCTTCCAGACCGGCGCTGTCGTGCACGACAAGAAGTGATACAGTTATCAAAAGCTGAATAACTTCTGAGCCATAAATCTTTTCCTCTTACTTGTTTTTCCTCTTGAAGCTAGCTGTTGTACCTTCCCATTAACGCTATTGATGCCTTTGAATTCCTTGTAGCAGCATTTTCAGCGAGCCAGGAACCCGTGTGACTTTTGGGGACTTTAATGATTAAATTCACATCAGTTATCCTGATATTGAACATCTTTTTATCCACTTTAATTGGCTTACTATCATTTATTACCACTGGCTTGAATGCACGATTTGCTAGTCTGCACAGTCAGTCCAGAAAGTTCCCACTGGTATCGGATCAGTACTCGGTATCAGCTAATACCCAACACCTCAGTGGGCTCGGGAAGGAAAAAATGGTATCCGAACATTTATAGGAAAAAGGGAAGCCTCTGTGGGCCCTACCGCATGGGGGACCCATAAATAACTCTTAGTATTAGCTGTGTATAGCCATGCCAAAACCTGCACAAAAGCAAAAGACAGAATACCAGAAAAAGAAAGGAGCCCTTAACGCATGACCCCAGTAATAACTTGATAATTTCTCTTTCAGTCGTTACCAAAAGCTGGTCAGAGCCAGGCTGAGCAGGCAGGTGTTAACAAGAAGGCTATTGCTAGGGCAACTGATCCAGCATGCATGTTTTAATGTTATTAAATGACATTTGCAAAGAGCCCATTTACACAGCCTTTCAGGAGCTGACAGCTGGGCAAGACTCCCTAATGAAGTAAGAGATACGGATTTTTATTTTGTAATGAGAAATCCATATTTTCCAATTGCATTTTATAAATAGGAAAGTAAAACATAGAAAATGAATGTTCCCAGGTCCAATTTAATTGGGAATCAAAATAATACTTTTTTTTTTTTTTTTCAAATTTCATTTTTCATTTTCAGTTTTTTTGTTTTCTATAAATAATTGGGGAAAAAAAATATTTTATTGTTTTGTTAAAATCTAGTAAAGGAAAACCAAAAGAGGAGCAGGGGCAGAAAGTGGTGGGCACTCTAGTGAGGGGCATGCAAACCTCAGTGAGCTTTTTTGAGTCACACAGTTTAAATAAAGAAGAATGTTTCAGCCCAAATGATCTGTGATTTCCTTTATTTGTTCTGAAGGAAAAAAACTACTGGATTATACTTTTCATTTCTTCATTTCTTTTTGTAAGAAGGAATGAGAAACTGAAAATATAACATGACAAAAAAGGGGCCAGATGAAAAATGATACAAGGTTTGCTTTTCAGTTTTCATTTTTAATTCCTAGCTTGATATCAAACTTCCTGGAAGGTCTACAGGCATGTGTTTTTCCTATTTTAAATTCCTAATTTTATAAAATAAATTGGAATAAAGTTTGTTGGTTGATTCTTTTTCTACTTCTCATTTAAGATTAAATATAATTTGGCCTTAAAACACACTGACCATAGATTTAACCAGATAATTTTTAATATGAAGCTTCAAACATTATTAAAAACACATTAGTATGCTGGACAGGTGTAGTTTTCATTATTCTGTTAGTATAAGAAAAAAGAACACTTTATTTTTTACTAACTTCCACAAGGTTACAGAAGTTAAAATAATTTTTACAAAACTTTTTCAAAGTTAAAACCTGATTTCCCCCTAGTTTTAATGTTTTTTCATCTTTTATTTAATAGTTTGGCCTTAGGCATGGAGTCACACAGAAATAAATGTTAGAGACAAAAGAATGAATTATGGGTGAGCAGCAAAAGGTTTTAGTGTTTATTTTTATTTTTGGTCCCTTTGTAAGAGATGTGTTCACATATTGAAAAGCTCAGAATATTGAAGTCTAGATCATTTAATCATAAAATGCATGGTAATGTAAAATAATTTTGGTAATACATATTTTAATTTCCACTGCAGTTGTATTGTCCTTAGCTTGAGTTACATGTCGCCATAGCTGTGGTGGACCTGCTGCAGGAGCTGACAGATATCGACACTCTCCATGAAAGCGAGGAGGGGGCAGAGGTGCTCATAGATGCTCTGGTGAGTTCAGGATTTACCTCAGACTTTGATGATATTGATGAAGCAGCACTTTGGGAGCCAGCCACTTTGGGTGCTTTACTTTCTTGGCTCTGGCATCTAAATTAGACAGAGGGGATTGATTTACAATATGAGTAAATCTAAAGAACAAGCTCGGGGGCTCTCACTGATGGGAGGACATTCAGACACTCTAGGATTGTTGTGTCTTTGAGTGAAAAGCTTTAACATGATGCTGCTTCCGATAAATGTCTGATTTTATTATTTTTTAAAGAGAAGTTACAATCTGTTTTCTAGGCTAAAGATACAACTAAGTAAAGAAAAAACTGAACAATGATTTAACCCTTTATACCCTACCATTGAACAAGTCCGCCAGAGCATATCTTTACATTTTTACATGATATTTTTGAGGGATGATGCGTTGGAACCGGGAGAAGAATTGGCTCTGAACCTGAAAAGTTGGATCTCAGCTGGAACCAAAACTAGTTGGTTCTTTCTTGGAAACTGTGACATCATCAGTGGGCATATCACATTCTAGTTTGTGAAGATAAGCAGAAAATGGAGAAAAAATGGTCAGCTGGGGAGAAAAATGTTTGGTTGCAGTCTGGGCATTGACAGAATTCCGGGTGAAGCTGGAGAGTAGAACAAGGAAGAGCACATTAATGCCGAACTTGCGGAAGAGATGGTGAAGGCTGTGTTCACCTAAACACCAAACTAAATAATTTATTAACTCAAGAAACTAAAGAAGGAACACCAGGATAGCAGGAAAGACTTGGGCAAAAGTGGAGCTGGATGTGGTGATACATGTCCATGGTGTCCTCCCACTTTGGTTCTGCTTAAACTGGTGTGAACACGGGCAAGGTTCTGGGACTCCAGACGGAAACGGAATCAGAGCCTGTCTGAAAACACCTTGTATAACTTCGACAGTGGTTCTGTGACTAGATGGTGTCTTGCTTTACAAAGCTAGTTCACATCCCAGCCCTTTGTTACAAAAAAGCATTTTGGTAGTGTTTGACACAACAGCTGATGCTGTCCTATCACCTATCATTAATGAAGACATTAATGATAGGTGAATTTAAGGACAGAACAGTTACTCTCAGAGATCTTTGGTGGATCTTTAGAGTGTAAGTGAACCCCCAGCTGAAAGCTAACTCCACCCACTTCTGTAATTCAAAAAATGCACAGAAAGTGAGCAATTTGATACTAAGAGGAGGGAGGGGAAAAGGACGGGGTTTTTTGAGGTGGGAGTGACAGTGATGGCCCCTTTCTAGAAAGTTACACGGACAGAGTCCCACTGCATTGCTGCCTCAGAGTGATCTTTTGAGGTGGAGGATTTTTTTTCCTCCAGAGTCCCCCTGAAGCAGGCTATGGAGTGGTGTAGGACCGTGGTGGTCCTGAGCACTACCTGTCATATAAGCCCCACCTTTTCAGTAAAGATTTTTCAAAGCAGATGTCTGTTTGAGCTAATTAAAAGTTGTAAAATGCAGATTTTTATCAGTTTGGTGCAAATGTCAGAAATAACACCAGCATTGATGTATTTTATCATAGTTCAGTCAGATACTTAAGTGTTTAGCTGAAAAAAATGAAATGTTCACTACTTCTTTAAGTGCCCCAAACCAAACGTTTGCTTTTATTTGTTAGATAATGAAGAATAGTCATGAGAGGTTGTGGTTAAGCTGCTCTAAAGAGGTGTTTATTTGGCTCATAGCACCTGTGCATGACACATTTCTCTTTTTGCACTTAAACCTGATGATATGTTGTCTATTTCTGATTAAATCAGTGCCTCAGAACTCATTGAAAGTGTTAACTTCACTGCCTGTGTGGAACATCCTCAAGCATTTTGAAACCACAGACAAAAACAAACAAAAAAACGTTTTTTTTTTTTTTTTTTTTTTAAACACCAGTTCAATCAGACTGCATCACATGCAAACAGGTACAAGAGGGCAAAGGTAGAATCACAGTGCAGAAAAGTTTGAATGATGATATAAAATTGTCCTTTTTGTTCACTAGCAGCCTGGTTAGTATCTTACAGGAGCAGCTGTTCAGACAGTTGGACCAACGTTAAAAACCCTTTGACAGAAAAGCAGCAAAAGGGAAATGGGATGTGATGCTTGGTGAAACAGTAGCATGGGTGGCTCTAGATACCAGCATTATGTGAAAGCAGTCCATTTACCATGCAATGGAGCGCCCATAACCCCATTCTTCTTTGCAGCTTCTTCCGAGAGAAACAGTTTGAGGGCAGCAAGGCTTGGTTGACTCCATTTGTCTCTCCTCTTAGATGTAATGCTTCTAGCACCTCTGTCCTTGTTGCCAGAAGGCCAGGTGGTATCCTTGATAAGATGAATCAAAATGATCCACAACGGTCTCTGCCGGCTCATATATCTGTGTCGGCTGTCCGTCTTCTTTCATCTGTAAAAGTACTTTTATCCAGCCGTTCAGAGCCCTGCGAGCTCTGTTTGGTTGAGTCTCTAATCTTGACTTGACTGATAACACGAGGACACGTTCAGAGACGCTCAGACAGTAAAGCAAATTTCCTCTGCCAGGTCTTAGCCCGAAAGTTAATGTCCAAGTTGTTCATGCTTATTCATATTTTCTCTTTGAGGTTGTTTTTAAATCTTCTGAAGCATCAGAGGAAAGTTAAAAAGATGAAAGTTGAAGGAGGGGTAAGGGTGAATTGAAAGATTAAGTTGAAAAGTTTTGTTGTCGATGTTTCAGAGTATCGTGCAACATTCAATATGAGAGGGCTTTTTGTTTGCAAATCATATTAACTTATAAGAATGGTTGACTTGATTGAAAAAATATCTTTTGTCTGCAGCTTTTCATAAAACTCTGTCTCAATTGCCAACTTATCAGTTAAGTTTTCTTCATTCCCCAAAGTTTATTGCTCTTGTCTCTTGGGATACTCTGCAGCGGCTAAAGTCATACCCTGGCAAACACAAATTTTAATTGCATTTAAATTCATGACGATTCTTAAGAGGAAAAAAAGATGATTAAACAGGTAGAATAAAGATGTACCGTGACATAAAACCTAAAAATTTTGTTGAGATAACAACAACCAACCAGAGTTTTAAGTATCTGACTCTCTGAGGATGAACAATTCCCTGAAACTAAAAACTTAGTGAACATTTTTTAAGGTTTATAATTCCATCCCTGAGTGATTTCGGTGACTACTGTCATGTTTTGTATGTTACAGCATGTTTTGTACTACAGATCTTCTTGGGTCCTGGGTGCAGTTATGAGAATCTCACTCTCAGCTCATTTTCAGTCTCCAGCTTTGATCTGTCTTTTGTCTTGTTTGAGGCAACAGCAGAAACACCTCTCTTTCACACTGGTTGGATGTTGCAAAAGGGAGCCATGGCTCTCCTGCCCAGCAGTCAGTAGTCTTTTTCCACTCCAATCCAAATTGCAGACAGTGTCTTGGACTTGGACATCAATGCCCTCCTCTCCAATGCTGAAGTCATCTTCTGGTGTTGCTTTGCTTTCAAAGAAAGACTCCATCTTTAATTTTAAGATAGAGATATTGACAACTGTTCAGCTCTTATTAGATCCTGTGAATGCTCTCTGTTCACTGTGCTTTACACAGGCAATGGAGCAATCTGGCAGTAGCCATTAACTGGAGATACAGTTCTTCATAGCAGTGTTTAGCCTGCTAACCATGCACAAGCTTGGGCACCAGTCTCTATCGCCATATGCCATGTTTCTCTTCAGCTGTCCAATCAGTTAAAGGCAAAAACAAACCTAAAAACATTTTGCACATCAGCTAGAGAAATAATTGGATTTTTACAGTGATTAACCTGAAGTTTCCTTTGTGTGGTGAACTGCATAAAGAACGTTGTGCCAAATGTTGTCTTTGTGTGTTCATAGTTGGAGGGTCAAGTGGTGGCCTTGCTGGTGCAGAATATGGATCGGCTGGATGAACAGGTGAAGGAGGAGGCTGATGGCATCTTTAACACACTGGGTAAGGAGATAATCACCAAGGTTTAAGAATGACCCTTCAGCCAGCCATTGTCTCTGTAAAAAAATGTGAAATATTTAATCGTCATTTTAATGAAAGACAGAATCATTGTCTTATAATGATTAACATTTATCATGGTAAAAGTCACATAACGTGTTTGTTCAATTTGGCCAAAAAGCAGAAAACTTGACTGTGTTCAGTAGTTAATACTTTTCTAAAGTCATAACAAACTAGTCAGAGAACTGGACAACAGAGCAGCTTCCAAACATGGATTGGATTTTTTTTTTCATTTTTTAAAATTTATTATATACAGGGCTTAACAAATTTATTAGACCACCTGTTATATTTGTCTCAGAGACCATCCAGCATCATGAAGTGCTTTAATGCGGACTCTTTCATTTTCAGTGAGCTCTCCTTGTTTTACCATTTTGAACAGGAATGAGGGATTTCAAACTGAATTCACCTTTTTATACCCAAATTTGAGCCGGCTCACTGGACTTCTCTAAGAAGTCAGAAATGAATCAAACATAACATTCAACCACTAAACTCATTTTTCTGTTCAGAAATGCAAGTAAATAACTATAATTTGACATATTAATCAAGAAATATTAATGTGCTTTACTATTTTTTCAGTTTTTTTTTGTTAATCAGTAAATTTGAAAATTCATGGATAACAATAATAATTATATTTTAGCATTAAAAATATCATTTGGGTTAAAGAGCTTCCAAATATTAGTGTATTAACCATTGCAGAAACAAAAAATGACTTTGGTAATTACCAATGCTGTTGATTTAGGGCAGCTGTGGCATAAACCTTACTTTGGGTGGTGGTCTAATAAGTTTGTTAAGCACTGTATATATATATATATATATATATATATATATATATATAGATATAGATACATACATATATATATATATAGATAGATATATAGATATATATAGATATATATATATATATATATATATATATATATGTATATATATATATATATATATATATATATATATATATATATGAATAATTTTCTTTGATAGAGGGAGTAGCAAAGATATGTGAGCTATAATTGTAGAAAAACAAACCTAGGCAATTTTTGAGGCCACCCTTATGAACTAAGCCCCAGACAACTGTCAACCTTTGTCTAATGGTAAAACTGCCTATGCTTTGACTATGCCTGCCTGCACATGCTGGAAAGTGCTTGATCTGACCTGCTACTCGTATAATGTGGTTTTTCAACACCTGGTGGTAATACCATATACTGGTGGAAAAATATGTGGAAGGTTTGTCGGTATTAAAAAATGATACTGCCTAGCTTGCAGCATGAATCAGAAAGGCCTCTGTTGACAGGATTGTTATCAAGTCACATTCATCCAGGAAACTTAAACCTTGCTCTACTACTTAGTAAATACATGTCACAGAGAGTAGGGGGGGCTAAGCCTCGTGTCTCTACTAGTCATAAATTGTTATTGTTTTGATTGAGAGCCCCCTGTGGTGAAAATGTACATACTGTGTTTTAAAAGAATGGAGGTTAAATTATATTTAGTTTTAAAAAGCTTGAAAAGCTTGAAAAAAAGACTTTGATAGAGACAGTTCTCAATAACATTTGGATATGAATAATTCCTTGCCCAGAGGGAGGTCTGCTTTTGAGGTATGTTGGAGCCGGTGTTTGACCAGTGCAGTAAAAGAGAGTCTGCCCAGAGTTGGCATTCATATTACACTGACAGCACGGTGTAACTTTATTTGTATTCCTCACACTTAACGGTGAGTCCCCCTGCTGCCAAGTGTCCTCGACTTTTTCGTTGACAGCCAAAGGAAGCTGTCAGGGTCTCATTTGGGTTTTTTTGTCTGAGTGGTGAACTCTTTTTCAAAGTTCTGCACAGAAGTTGTGGAGTTCAGTGTTTGTGGCATTGATTAAACAGTATTCAGAAAAGGTCTTTGTGAGGGCATGGGCCAGCAGATAGTTTGAAAAGTCATGGTCTCTGTATTTAGCCTCTCATGAATCAGACTTTTCTGCCTCTCAGCTCTTTTTGTGTTGAATGAGTCTACTGAGATGATATTTTCTTTGTTGCCAGATTGAGGCCGAGTATCAGGAGGGCTGTTTAGGTGTGTACTTGGCTCTTTGTGCAAGTGTGGGTTATATCCAGGGAGCAGAGCTATTCAAGTTTGTGTATGTGTCTATGTACGTGTGCGTTATCAAGGGAGCTCTCCAAGCTTGAATAAGCCTTTTGTCTGCCTTGGCTGCTCTCTGCTCTGAGCCTGCTGTCCTCCAGGATGCTGTCTGTCTGCTCTGTTTGAATCACTGATAAAGGCCCTTCCTCTCTCTCCCCCAGCACCCTCTCTCTCCATCTTTCTCTCAGCATTTCTCTATCATCTTCAGCACCTCTCTACAGATTTTTTATTTTTTATTTTATTTGTCTTATCTCTTTTTATTCCCTCACAACCCTCTCCTCCATGTATGTTTGTTATCCTCTTGTTACATTCCCCCTGCTTTCCATTTCTCATCGTTGACTTGTCCTCCCACCCCTCTGCCTCCCTGCTGTTTTTCCTCTCCATTTATTTCCTCCCCTCTATTCCCACAAGTTTTTCTCCTCTCCCTCCTTTCATCAACACCAACCAGTAATCTCTCCCTCTCCTCTCCTCTCTCTCTCCGTCCCCTTCTGCTGCAGTCTGTTCTGATGGAGATATCATGTGACAGCGACAGCTTTCTTATGATAATATTAGAAGTAGCTGGGACAGAACCCAGACGGACCTTCTATAAAAAGATGTTTGTTGTATTTCACATTTCTTTTTCTTAGAAGTTTATTATCTTTGTGTATCAAGTTAAAACTGATGGATTGCTCTTCTTAGAGACTAATCTGTGTATACTGTAAATACCTGGGGTGAATGATGACTTTCGAACACTCAAACAGTAGATTTCATGCAACCATTTCTCAATATAAACTATTTTTCCCATTATTTGATTAGTGCCTTGTTGTAATGGTATCTTTCCACCAGACGGTGGCTGTAGCCAATTAAAAGCTGTTTGCTAACCAACAAAAATAACAAAAAAGATGAAGAAAGCAAGAGCTTCGGGTGACACATCTAAGGTGCCAAGAAACAAAAAAGATGAAGAAAGCAAGAGTTTCGGGTGACACATCTAAGGTGCCAAGAAACTGACTTTGTTTTACTTAATATTTTAATGCAAATAATCAGTTAAACTATCCGTTTCAAGTTGAAAAGTACCCAATCATTTACTAAAGGGGAAGTTTATAAGGATAGATTATATTATTGGCATGATATTGGTATCAGCAGATATTAGCTTAAGAAGCTAAATATCAGTATCTTAATATGTGACAAATTCTGAAATTTCTATTAACAGCTGATTTATCAGTCATAAATATCTGCAGTGCAAATCACACATCGGCCTTAAATATCGGCAAAATGTACAGATGTACCATCAGGTATAGGAGGCTGTCAAGGGTGCTGCACACCCGGGAGCCCAGTGTGAGACTGAAAATTTTAAATGAGACCCTAAAACAGTGATACAACGAGTGGCTCTGAGCCACATGTAGCTCTTTTGTGATGATTATGACTCTTTTATGTCTTAATTTGAAATGTTTTTCCCCAGAAAACCATTTAAAAGGAAAACTTTGACCTAAAAAAAAAAGATAATTCATTATTAATTTATTTATAATAATTTTTGTCTGTGTATTTCCATTGTCCTTATTTGCATCCTTTGCCCTTTTTTTCTCAATGTTTTGCCACTTTTACCCCTTTTTTTTCCCCTTTTTTTTTGCTTTAAGCCCACTTTGGCCACTTCTTTTTGCCAATTTTTGCCACTTTAATCCCACTTTTGCCCTTTTTCAACAGTTATTGCCTCTTTTATCCTGCTTTTTGCAATTTTTTTTCCCTTTATTGCAGTTTTTGCCACTTTTCACCCATTTAAGCAGCCTTTTGCCATTAAATGCCACTTTCCCCCCATTTTTCTAACTTTCTTTGCTGCTTTTTGCCTATTATAGTAACTTGTCACTCATTTTTTGCCACGTTTTTTCCACTTTTTGACCATTTTTGCCACCTTTAACTATTTTATGGCCACTTTAATCCATTGATGCTAATAAGGAAAGTACTGTATATAATTTCTTAAGTCAAAATGAGCACTAAGCAATGCTAGATCTTTTAGCCATTGGTGGCAGTTTCCATTGTGTCATCACCAAGCAATCAAACTCAAACATACATCCTAGCCCATTCTTTAAGGTCTTTATTTTTTTGGAATAATTGCCAATGACTTTCAAATAGTTACTTTCTTTAAAATGCACATCCCTAATAAATCCATCCTCATTGGTTGCTTTTCCCTCCGTATCTGTCAGCGTGCTAATCATGCAGAAACATCCCCTCTTCTTTCATCCAACCACATGAGTTAAAGACTTTTTGAGTGACAGCTCGAAACAGATTTAAAGTATTAAGCTTAAACTTCAACGTTTCATGTTCCAGGTGGGATGTGTACTCTGGACCTGATAGTAAGAATTGTTTTTGATGCTTTTGCTTCCAGTAGATTTGTCACAGCACCCTTCAGAGGAATCCTAGACATGGCTTCTCACTCTGCACTCCTTTAAATATGTACCTGGTCTTTAATGGATTTTAAGCACAGAGCAGATGAGCTGGGATGGAAGTAATCTTTCATTAAAGATTCTACATAAGAAAGTAAAATCTGTACATGCCAGTCTGGATGTACTGACCAATTATATGTTAGCATGTTGTGGTGTATGTAGGAAAAGCAGTGGGTGAATGTTGTCTGTGCTTAAGACATACCAACTCCCATCTAGAGTATTCAAATGATGACTTATTCATCTTTGGAAGTCTGTATGAAAGTGTAGATAAGAACACATTACAGATCAAACACTTCCACTTTAGCCACAAATTTGCTTGATGCCGTGCCATGAAAGAAAATTAGAATTCCAGCCTACCTAAAACACATCAGAAGGATCAGTCCAACCTGCATTTAATGAAGAAACATTTTTAAAGTTCTCGTCTCCTCCTTTTGAGGACAGATCTAACAAAGCCTGCATATGTACTTATTAAAAAGCTGTTGTTGTTTTGGCAAACTTAATTCCTTTTCATTTCAGTGTTGGATTTTTGTATGTCTTCCCCAGCTATCATAGAAAACATGGCGGAGTTCAGACCAGGCCTGTGCACAGAGGCGGCTCAGCAGGGACTCATGCAATGGCTGCTCAAGAGAATCAAGGTAAGAATAATGGTAACTGTTTTTAGGAGATTCATGGTTAAAGTCTGAAACAAGAATGGTATACATTTTCCAAAACCGCTTTTGCTTATTCCAAAATTAAACTGATTTCACTATATTTTAACATTGTTGCCTCAGGCTGAAGAGGAAATTAGAATTCAGCATATTAATAAATTAGTCCTAGTTAATTAGAACATTGTTGAATGTGATTTTCTTGCCTTAACTGCAAAGACATTGGTTCCCTAAACTTAATGTATGTTGTAGCCATTGTCATAAAAAAGGGATGAAGCAATGTTGTTTTGTTCACCACATTTCTTTCCTTTAACTCCAAAAGATGACTTTACCCAGTTTCAAAACTGTCTGACCAAAGTGGCCTTCTTTGGTAGGCCTGGGTGATAAAACCAATTAATTGATTAAAGTAGATTTAGAAAAAATACATTTTTTCTCTTGAGCTTCTCAATCCTCCCTTACACTTTGTTCACTTTCGTTTTGGATGTGCTGGTTTAAAGTGCCGTGACGGAATTAGCGACATTTTGATCATTTGCACACAGTTTTAATTTTTCCTCCCTTCTGTGAGCTTTCATGTCTGCAGAATCGCAACTATGAAATAATCTCTTCAAAAAGCAGGAGTGTGGTCTCCAGTTTGGCCAAATTAGTGCATTTATTTAGACAATTATAATCTTAAAAAATCAATTGAAACTTTATATCTGTACCCTGAGAGCAATGTTGTCTTATACAACAAGAAGTGACAGAGGTTATAAAAACTCATAGTCATAGCCCTTATGGAAGTTTTTCTAGAAAGCCTGGAGCTTGGATGACTTTCCATGGTATTTACAGATTAAATCCATGCCAGTACATGTGATAATGAACGTCTTTTTATTTATTTTTGAATCAATTTAATTGTTTCTGCCACTAGTTACTAATGCTAGCTGTCATTTTGTATCCCACTCTGCTTTGTAAGCATGTGCAATCAGTGGCAGGCTCTTCTGTCGTCGTGTCGCACGTCTTAACACTTGGATCATAGGGGAGACGGCATGAATAGCTCATACTGGAGAGACAGAGAGTGTGGCCCTCTGTGTCTCTGCAGACGGGAGCTACTTTGAATAATGACACAAATCAAGCCACTACAAAAAAAGTGCAAGGACTTTTTTTGTAATTGCATAAATAATTTGAAGATTTTTTTTTCCCAGAATGATAATTGTTTCACTTTTTGGTCCCCAAGAGATCAGAGAACAAGTCTCAATAAAAAGTCTTAGTCATTAATGTTTACTGTGTGTCACACATAAAAATCTTTGAGTTTTAATTTCTGTCAGATTTTTTCCTCTGTATTTATAGATTTTTTTTTTTTTTTCAAAGTTCAAGTGACATTTCTGCAGCATACATATTCTTAAAACCCCGTTCCTGAAAAAAAAAAAGGATGTTTAGAGCATGACTGTGCACCACAGCGTTGGTGTTTTACAAGCTTTAAAAGACAACAAGTCCAGGAGAGACAAAATCGTTAAAAAAATTGTTTGGGATTTGAAGGGTTGAAGTCCTACATCTTAGAAAACAGTTAAGTTTTGAAAGTTGGTGAAGTGCTTCCAAAAGTGTGGGCCGTGGACCTGTGGTGGGTCATGAGAGGTAATTTACAATAAATAAAAACCATAAACATAATTATTTAAATTAAAAACACATTTTAAACAAGCATAAATAATGTTATTATATCTTTAAATATTTTTACTCCAAGAACTAAAAAACACAGCCAGGAGTTTTAACTCACACATCACCTTTTTATCATTCATTTTGTCCGACATTAGAGCCGGGGGGAACTGGAGTTTGGGTTTATTTAAACAGTTGCATAGGTTTTTATGATGTTGCTGCATTTCACTGTTCCTCTGTTAAGAATAATGAAATATCAGTTTGACTGGTAATGGAAATATCAGTGTTACTTGTGTTTAGCTAGACAAAATCACTGCATTTGGTGTTAATGTTTCAAAAACTCCCTTGTATGCAGGCATGTTGGTTCAGGTTCTCTGTCATGCAAACCGGAAATAAAGAAAATAAAATGTGCTGTGCCTTAAGAATCGCTGCTAACAATTAATAATTGCATATAAAGGGAATACAATGATTTCTTTTTCTTGTGTTTGAAGTTTCTTAAGAGGTGTTGTAATTTGAATGTGGTCTTCTCTCCCTCCCCTTTCAGGCAAAGATGCCTTTTGATGCTAACAAGCTGTACTGCAGTGAAATCCTGGCTATCTTGCTGCAAAACAATGACAGTAAGTGTGTCTCACTAAATGGTTTGTGGCTTCCAAATGGTGCTAATTTATCTTCTGCTTTTCTGTCCCCTCTTAGCTCCCTCAGACAGACAGAAAATGCTCTGTTGCTTATTCCCTTCCTTAAAATAGGATCATTCTTCTTCATGTTACATTTCACATTTCCTTTTCTCCCCCTTCCATCTCTTTATTCCTTTTTTGTCACATCCATTTCAGTCCTTCTATCTCAGTTCCTCTCCTCGTCTATTTGCAGTCTCCTTCACCCTTCCCTCACTCACTAAAACCCTGTAAAGCCTCGGATAGCCACAGGACTATCAGGTGCTTGGACAGGTTCTCATTAAAGGTACAGGCCATATTGATATTCAGAGGGAGTCGTGTTTCACTTTGCACTCATTCTCCTTCCCTTCAGCAGTGCTGCTTCCATTTATCCTCTCCCTCCTGCTCGTCAAATCCAGCATCAAACTTTACAAAATCGTTGTCTTCCTCATGAACAATGTTCCCTATTAAAATACTGTCGTTTACTTAAATTAAGGAAAGGCAAACACATGACTGCTATTAAAATATGACAGTTTTGGAAAATCCTTGATATGCTAATTTGAATGTAATTATCGCTGCCACTTGTCAAATCAGACTTAAAACGGCTCTCTCAGAGGGTTTATATGTAAAAAATACTTCATGCAGCAAATGAGAACAGCATTTCATCCCTACTAATTAAGACCCTGCAGATGCATAATTTTTCAAATGCAATTCTGCTCTTAGTTATGAAAACTTTCCCTCCCCTTGAAAGAAACGCATGAGGAGAGGAATGTCTTTTAGTAAATAGAATGAAGGTTGTCCCAGCTCCTGATGCCAATTCACAGAGTTCAGCTGTGTTGAAAGTCTTAGATTCACATCCACAAAACTGTGTTTTCGATTAGCAAGCAAGGCACCTACAGATCTTTTCAATGATCAGCAGAAAATACAGCAGTTACACAAGCTGTGACAGCAGTTACAGCTACTTTTTATATTACTGCATCACATGCTGAGAAAATAACCTATGAGAGTACCTTTACATGACCAAAAATGAGATACCCTTTTGTAGATGGCAAATACAGTTGCAGTCATACTTGTTCAACCCCCATTGCAAATCAGGTTTATTGAGACATTTTACAGACTTCCTGCTTTTTGAAATGAACAAATCAATCAAAAGGAATTGAAATAGCCCAACACAACAAATGCTTCAAGTGGTTTCCCCAAATCGAACTGAAAATGCAACTTAACCCTCCTAGGTCCCTAAAAAAGTGCGACACTCAGGCCCCTAAGGGTAAAAAATAACCTCCAATAAAAAGTGCCATAAAAAATTTTTATTAATGTATCATTCCATTTTTTTTTGCATAAATACCTTAAGTAACTTCAGTCCTCACCAAGTATAATAAAAAATCATTGGAGTTTCAGAAATTTATCCCCTTAAATGCCAGCTTTTGTGATGAGAACTTGATTTTTTGTAAAAAAAGAAAAAACACAAAAAGTGAATTATTTTCCATAATAATGGAAGTTGGCATCAAGATTGATTTTTAACAATTTTTTATATTTTCGTAGTGCCTGATTGTATAAAAATTGTGACACCCAGGTCCCTAAGGGTAAAAAACAGCCTCTACCATAAAAGATATATGTATTAATGTATAATTCCATTTTTTTTTTGTATAAATATTTTAAGTCACTAGGGTTCATCATATCACATTGTACTGACCATGATTTTAGTGGCTGTGTTTTGGCTTCACACACATACACACACCAATTTCTCAACGCACACTTTCACACCACACTTTGGCATCCCTAGAACGCACCCAAATAAGTTTTGTTCTAAATATTTATTTTATTAGCCTGCAGTGCTTGATATAATATGATAATGTGAAAATGCTGACATGGCCTCTCAATGGTGGCTATAGCATATGAGAAAATATCACCACCTTGTAAAAAACAATGAAAAATAAAAATTTGAAGGGATTTGACTCCAAGGAATGAAAAGAATAAAAATTAAAATAAATCAAACTGCAATGGCAGCGTATTCAAAAAATGTGTTTATAGTGGGAGCAGATGGAGTAAAACATACCCTTAGAGACTCAGGTTTGACTATTTTTTACACAGTGAATTAAAGACTTTAATGACATTTTTTTTCTGAAATACCAAAATTCATCCCAAAATATACACCCTGAGCAAATTTTATGCCATATGCATCAACACAACCAAAGTTATCCACAAAATAAAGTCCAAAAGGGTAAAAAAAAATACCCTTAGGGACCTAGGAGGGTTAAAAGACTTGTCCAGTCTCAAAATTATTGAACTCTTTCATGGCAGCATCTGTAGTGCTTAGGAGAATACCCTTTTGCTTCTATGACCTGCTGCAAACAAGATGCATAGCCAGACACCATCTTCTAGCAGTGTTCCTGAGGAATCTTATCCCACTCTTCATGTGCAACGGCCGAGATTTTCTACGGGATTCAAGTCAGGCGACTGACTGCCATTGTAGAATCTTCCAGGACTTTTTCTGCAACCAAGCCTTGGTGGAATTTGAGGACTGCTTGGCATCATTGTCCTATTGGAAGGTCGAGTGACACCGAAGCTTTAGTTTCCTCACAGACAGCATGATGTTACTTCCTAGATTTCAAGATAGGTTGATGAATCCATCTTGCCTTCCACACGCTATAGGTTTCCAGTGCCAGTGGATGAAAAGCAGCCCCAGAGCATCACCAAGCCACCACCATGCATAACTGTGGGCACAGTTTTCTTTTCAGCGTATTCTTCATTCTTCTTCCTCCAGACTAACTGCTGATCCATCATGCCAAAAAGTTCCAGTTTTCTTTCATCACTCCACTGATCAGAATCCCCAAACCTCTTTTTCTTATTGATATGAGTTTGAGCATATTGCAGTCAACTTTTCTTGAGCTTTTTGGTCAGTAGTGGCGTACGTCTTGGGGTTCTGGCACGGATATCAACTATGCCCAGCACACGCCTTACTGTACTCACTGAAACCTCATCTCCAGGAACATGCATAGCCTTCGCTTTTTTGCATTTCTTATTTGCAGTCAAACTTGACACTCAACAAACCCCTCACTGTTCAGGTATTTCAGGATTCCAGCCCAAGCAAACCTGTTGACTCTAAAGAAGCTCTTCATTAGTTGCATCAGGTGTGCTTGAAATGACACTGGTTTTGCATATTTGAGCTGTTGTGAGGGATTCTGTTCAGGGGTTGAATAATTTTAAGACTGGAGAAGTCTTTTATTGTGGCATTTTCTGTTTGATTTGGGGAAACCACTTGAAGCATTTGTTCTGTTGAGCTATTTTAATTCTTTTTGTTTGATTTCTTCATTGCAAAAAGCAGAAAAATCTCTTAATTTTCACAATAAACCTGATTTGCAACAGGGGTTGTATAATTTTGATTGCAGCTGTATTTGACTGTATGTATCAGGGTTGCACAGATGCATCCATTTGACATTGGTATCATTTCCTTTTTCCCCTAGTCTCTCCTTGCATCTCTCTGTAAAGCTAAGATGTGAGGAAAGATGAGTGAGGGATTTGAGACACATTGGTGAATACAAAATACCCACAGTTCCAAATTAAATAAAATTAAACACCACAGTTTTCAAACTATATAAGTAGCCACAACATGACAAGTGTGAACATTTTCATGGGTTTTAAAATTTCAAAGAAGGGAGGGTAGGGGTGTCAACATGGAAAAAGATGTGTTTAAAAACAGACAATTTTAGCCACCTCTGCTGTTTGGCAATCAAGTGAACCTTGTATTTGTGGACACTTAGAGGTAAAATAGTACCTTGTAAGCATAAAAATCACCCTATACTTGGGCTCAGATGTAACAGCTCTTGTGTAAATACATTTTCCTGTGTCCTCATTTTTCTCTCTCTTTCTCTCTTTCTTAAGGTCCCTTGTGTCCAATGTGTTTGTCAGTGGTGGTGCATATCATACGTCTTTGTAACACTTCTGTCACTCCCTCCCTGTCTTTGTCTCTTTCTCTCTTGCCTTCTTTCATCTATCCACTGACTTTTTTTTTTCCTGTGATGGCTTTCTCTCCTTCCTACCACTCCCCAAATGACTGTTTTTGCAACCATCTCAATTTAATCTCCCTGTTGTCCCGTTCTTCTGTTTTTATCTCTTATTCTACCTTCTCTTTTTGTCCTCAGATACAAGAGAACTACTGGGAGAGATGGATGGCATTGATGTGTTACTGCAGCAACTATCTGTAAGATTCTGTTTTTAGTTTTCTCTTCCAGCCAGCATAATTCTTTTCTGGTCATCCATTCAAGTCTCAGAGGAGTAAAGTTTTGTGATTTAAGCATCTTAAGACCAGATATTGACAGTGAGCTGTTGAGTATGAAGTGTGAATCTATGTTACTGGTTCTACAGCAAAAAAATTATACTGAATGTGAATAATGTATCGCCATTTGGCTAAAACATATCAAGATAGGATTTTAAGTCTTTATTGTCCAGGCCAAACCTTGAAAAGCTGATGAACTGGCCATATTCCATGTCCATCATCAGGTGGATCTAACCTACAGAGCATCAGTCTGAAATGATGGTTCCAGGTCAGAGATTGACCGGACAAATCAGTGTCATTTGAGAAAGAAGCATGGTTTTCTTGGACTGACTGCAGGCCTGTAAACAATGGTAGCGTATGAAGAGATTAGCATGTATACATCTATAGCAGCAGTTCTATCAAACTTGACTGCATTTCATTATTAGAAGAAGAGTAGAGACGTATGTTGAAAGCCTTTCATGGTAGAAGAGAATGTTTTTGCTCTAGTCCTGATCCGCTTTGGCATGTGTTCAAGTCACCAACTGGCTCCATTGATTGTTAATTGGCTGCCAGCTGAGCTCACCTTTTTGCCTCTTGTGGCTGGACACACCCATATAATGTGTTCTGTGGCTCTGATTGGTCCATATTGAATATGTCAAACAGAACCATCCTCCAAGTCTTTCTTACTAAATGTTCTGTTCTTCCCAAACACTGTCTTTTGGGTGTAAAATATATACTATTCCATGGATATGAAGGACAGCTTATCTGGTGTGTAAGGTTAGCCCACCTGACCATCTCTCAGTGCTAGTACACACCTGGCAGATATTTCTGACTCGCTAAATTTATTCCCTCTTCTTACTACTCATTCATTCCGCCCATATTTCCAGACTATTCTAAACAACTGGAAACCCCTCTTTGCGTTTTCTAAATGCTCCCTTCCTTTTTTCCTTCCAGGTCTTCAAACGTCACAACCCATCCACAGCCGAGGAGCAGGAGATGATGGAGAACCTTTTCGACGCTCTGTGCTCCTGCCTCATGCTGCCAGCCAACCGGGACCGCTTCCTCCGAGGGGAGGGGCTTCAGCTGATGAATCTCATGCTGAGGTGAGGCTCCAGTACCCTTTTTCAGATGGGAAATAAACTCTTCCAAAAAAAATTTGTAAACATTATTTTGGTCAAGTATTTATCCCCTTTAACAATGCCACTTGGTATTTTGTATTCTATATAGTTGGAAAGCCTGATTAGTCACATTTACAATGAGTTGCCATCATGGAGAACTGACTTTTATGTGACTGCCAGAATCTCATTCTGATAGCTCAGTGCATTGAGACTGCCTTAAATGATGTCAAGTTCTGTTTTGCCTGTGAGGGAGATGCTGCCCTACACCATCACACTGCCTCCACTGAAAGATGTCACACAATCTGTGCAGCAATCTGCATAGTGTTCTCCACGCCCTCTCCATACTTTGATCCGGCCATCCAACTTCCGCAAAAGTTTTTCTCATTTTAACCATTAAAGGCCCAGAAGATGTCAATCAATCAATCAATCAAACTTTATTTATAAAGCGCTTTTCATACATGACATGTAACTCAAAGTGCTGTACATGGACAAATTAAAAACATTCCCTCAAACCCACCCACCCCCACCTTTTGCGTAATATAGACAATTAGAGTATGTCCTGTGGGGAATGGCTTTTCCCAATTTTTCCAGAATACTAAGAACTTTCAGCATCTTGTAGTTATTTACTACTTCTGCATGTTAAAATTGTGTCTTAACAGTTTAAAATGAAGAAAACAAAAAAGGGAATTTAATTTCAAAGTCTTAGTGAGAAATGGGAAATGACTGTAATAACCACATGTTGACTGTGAAGCACAACTTCTCAGCTTTCAGATCTGACTGAATTTTTCCAGCAACACAAACCACCACTTTATCATGGTAAAGCAAAGTGTGCTTGCCCAGATCTGTCACTGGGGACACACTTGATTAAAAAAAGGTTTAATTAATGGATATGAGGTTGCAGCCACATTCTTAGGTTGCACTGTCGGTGCTATGAACACCAGCTCAAACAGTCCTGGCAGTGAAGGGTAGTCATTGCAGGCTTCCTTCCTGCCTTATAAGCACAAATACTGGCCATGTGTAGCCTGTTCCACATGGTCTGATCAAAGATCTGTCTGTGGTACTGTTGTGCAAATCTTGACTGTAAATCTCTGGAAGAAAGCCTACAGTTGATTTCCCAATGATGCAAGGGTGAGGAACTAGTCTTCTTCCGGGGTCGCCCACTTCACGACCCGTCTTTGACTTCACCAGACTCAAAGAACTTAGTCCTATGTTTGGAAATGGTACCACGGTTGACACCAAATAATGCTGGCACTCTACATACCAGAACACCAGCTTCCAGTTGCCCTATTGCATGGCCTTATCTTGACGTAACAAATGTGGCATGTTGTTGCTTGGAGCAAGGGTTGCAGAGCCCATGCACACAAGTTCTGCCAAATTGGTGTCAGTCGTATACGTGTGACTGGCACACACTTGGCAGTCCTTGAAGCTCAAAACAAGAGACTATTGCAGGGGATTTTGGCATATTTTTTGGTGCACTACCCACACGTTTAGCTGTGTTGCTCATTTGACGAATGCGCGATCCCTACAAGTTGTACTTTGTTGTAAGGGTGACTAATCAGGCTTTTCTAACAAAAAAAAATACATTACTAATTGCCGTTATTAAAGGGAGAAATAATTGACTGAAATAATGTTTCCAAACTATTATGTAGGAGTTTATAGAGAGAAAGCAGCAGAGAAAAGACCTTTTTCTGTAGAAATCCCTACAGTAAATTTCAGACATTATCTGAGCCTTAAAGTGGCACACATGCTCTTTGAGTGCACATAATATAAACTGTTATATTTTTCTTGGAAGATGATGTGGCAGCAAGTAAAACCTTTCCTACAACTTCCAGCTTTATGTACTTACAAGTCATTTAAACCCCATAATATAAAAACTGTGCACAAGTTTACACTAACCCTAACTTGCCTTCAATTGGATGCAGCAGTTTAAGTCAGTTAAAGCAGTTTATTTCAAACTACATTAACCATTTTGTAATTTTAGTAGAACAACAACATTTGCTATATGAGATAAAAACAAGCTTTTATTGCCAAAATTGAGACAGGATTGATTAATTCAGTCAAACAAAGAGGGGAATATTTGTTTTGGTCCATGGAAAGATGTTGTGTTTCTTTTCAGATGTTTCTTTTATGTAGTAAAACATGTCACACTATTTTCAAACACGAACGTGTACTCAGGAGGTTTCTGCTGAAATATTAACCTCCTACACATGGAAGCACAGTGAGACAGAATTCATAAGAAATGAGTGCTGTAGGAATGATCTTTAAAGAGAAATGTACGTTGCTGAGCCGTGCACAGAATGTCTCTGGATATTTATGATCTCACCCACACAGCTCCGTTGTAAACCTTTTTCTCCTGTGCTTTCTGCACTGTGAACATTTGAACATGAGCAGCACGGTGTAGCTCTGCACAGGAGAGCACGACCGACTACCGGCCCAATCAATCAACAGTTGCTGGAGCGCAGCAAATGCAGAGATGTGACCTTAAAGAGCCATAAAGACGCATTACACGCATTTATGAAACCTTCACAGCCTCTGCATCTCTGCGCTGATAATCACAACTTTCATCACGTAGATTTAAGGTCTGGATCAATATCTCATTATTGGAATGCAAAAACACTTTTCTGTTAAATCATCCACAAGGGAAACGAGGGGAAAAAAGAAAAAGAGAAGACAGAGAGAGCAGGTAAACATGACTTTTAAAACTAATTCTGTCTTTGGAAGAATGCAAAAACATTTCTGAGCCCCTTGCATTCATCATTAAACTAACATATCACATACAGTCATGGACAAAAGTATTGGCACCCCTGGAATTTTTCCAGAAAATACACCATTTCTCCCAGAAATTGTTGCAATTACAAATGTTTTTGGTATACACATGTTTATTTCCTTTATGTGCATTGGAACAACACACAAAAAAAAAAAACAGAAGGGAAAAAAAAAGCCAAAATTGACATAATTTTACACAAAACTCAAAAATGGGCTGGACAAAGTTGTTATTAGGGGTCATTAACTGCATCTGGACAAGGGCCTGTTTGGGGAAGATCTTCAGATAAACAAAAACTAAGACACATTTTGGTCTAATTAACATGTATTTACAAACTGATTTGTAGTTTCTTTTAAAGTTATGCCATTTTTGCCTCTAAAAGTGAGATCAGTCCTTATACCGTAGCCAGCCACAAGGGGGCGATTGAAATATTTTTGCTTGGGGATCAGTGGCTGCAGGTTTGTTGATCACCTATATTTAATGAAAATCAGCCGATAATGATCAGCTGCTGATTGGTCAGAGCTTCTCCTGTCAAATGGCCAAAAATGAAATTAATTTAAAGATATATTGTATTATAGAAATATTTTACTAAGCTAAAAGCTATTGTTGTCAATGGAGAAAAACTATAAAACAGAATATTGGCAACTATAAAACATTAAAACTCATAATCAATGGTGTTAAATCTACTTCAGTATGTACACTACACTTGCAAAGACTCTCTAATCTGCTTCCTGTTAATCCAACAACTTTATGAGTTTAACTGAACACTAAATGCTCTCTGCTCTAAATTTATGTCTCTGCATATTCTTCATTTTTGGTTTTTGCATTCATCAGTTCTGACTCTGCAACGAGAATGCAAGTGCAAAGTAGACTGAAAAGAAAAATGAGAGAGAAACAGAAAAAAATCATCTGTACTCACTGAGACACATTTATTGGTTTTCCATCAAAACCTCCATTTCAATTCCAACCAAGCCTCTCCAACCTTGTGCTTCATACAGATTTCACACCTGGTGTCTTGATGAATTCTCGGCTCAGCTAAATGTGTCAGAGCAGACACCTCCTACTAAAGCAGAGATGTACCACTGCCATTTCTTCAGACAGCTTAGAATCATTCACGTACTTTATGATGAGAGCTCACACCATTTTACTAAATAACAGCTGTTAAATGAAGCTAATTCAGTGGATGTTTAGCACCTAAACTTTATGAGGGAATGCAGCTGCTTTATGATCAAGTTTGAAGATGTTTTTGGGGAAACTTTGCCGAGTACAGGCTGATCACTCATTACAGATTAATAGGCTTTCAGACACCATTGAGTGATTTAGTCTAACATAGAATGTGATTCTTACCCTAACTTACTCCTAAGGTCACGCCTCCACCCAGATCAATTTTGGAAAGTCGACAGCGCAGTTCACGACACGAGGATGTTGAGTTAAGTCAGCTGTCTACGGACTGAATTGCCCGGTTTCCCTTCAGAAAGTACACTGTGTATCATTCCCCTCTGGCCCCTCCAGCCGTCCATCATACATAATGTGCCTGTCTGGAAAACCAGACTCAACTGCTGAAATATGTGTCCCTCCTCTGAGATAAACACTGTCATCTGTCATTGGTGGGGACGGAGGAAGTGACACGGTGACAGACAGCTACATTTCCTGAGAGGAGGTTGGTGGTGGAGGATGTAGACGGATCAGGAAACAGTCGGTTGCCCTTGTGTTGATGAAAGAAAACATGCATTTATATTTATTTATTTTTTTAAATCCCAGCATATTTGGCAGGTTTGACAGCTTTTCAGAAATTCATGTTTTTTTTAGAAATTGTACGTTTTCTGTGTCTTGATGGTTTTGTTTAAACTTGTCATATGTCTCAGTGTTTTTCAAAGGAGGGATCCAGACTCTGGGGAGTCGACAGGAGATGCAAGGGGGGTGTCATAGAAAGCTGAAGGAAAAGGGGAAAAATTGAATGAAAATAAAGTAAAATAATGGCATTTTTGGGACAGTAACAGTGTACATCTCTTTAGATGTTTCTAATAGGGATGCACAGATACATCAGTTAAACATTAATAGTCTTGGCCTTCTGACAAACATTGTCAGTGGCAGATGTTTTTCTGTTGTGTTGCATCAATTTAATGCATTTAGTAAACCTAGCAACTGATTTAGAGAAGAAATTTATTATTGTTGTCTGTCTCATGGTCAAACAGGAGAGAAAATGTTATAAGAGCAGTTTCACATCAAAAGAGGTAATCAGAAAACGGGATTTGCCATCGGCTAGGTTTTTATTTTAAACATCGGTTTCGCGCATTGGCCCTGATTTTTACGATCTGTGCATATCTAGTTTCTGATTACTCCATATCAAAATGTATGTGTTCTTTTTCAGGGTTACTGCAGATCCTTAAAAGATTTTAAAAGCCTCATATTTAGTGGTGTAACAGTTTTTGTAATCATCTTGACGGTTCAGGGTTCACGGTTTGGTGCATGTAGTCACACTACAAATATGTCCAAACTATTAAAATAATGGGGAGAGAAGGAATACAAATATAACAGTATTTGCCGCCAATCCAGGTGGCAGTAATGCCACTAAGTGTTTGCTAACTGCTAGTAAATCACCAACAAAAAAGAGGAAGTACCCGGCAAATTGAAACGCACAAAGAAGAAAAGTCACTGTCAGGCTCCTGCTGCAAGCTGCCGGAGAGGCAGAGCAGCGAGACCTGCTGGCCTTTTCTCCCCCTCCTCGTCTCCACGCTGTTTTTAAAAAGCTTTTAGATATGAAAGCAGAGTGGGTGGAGGATATTACCGCAGCTTATAACATTAAAAGGCTATACACGGAAGGACAGACGTAACAGACACAAAGGGTGTTTTAAATGCTCTTCTCAGACTCTGTTGCAGTGTCCCTTCTTGTGTTTATCTGAGCTAGTCTGTAATCCTTCGCTGACGAACATAAGTCATGAATTTTGCACCAGTAACCAATGCAGTAGCATTTTTTAAAAACTGTGTGACAGCACTCTTCATAAATCAGATATATCATATATTGCTCTAAAATGCATCCTTTTAATTTGCATTTTACGTTGTTTGTATTCTTATTTTTTTAAATAAGAATATATAAGGTTGTTTTCTCTGTTGCTTTTTATTTTGCATGGGTTTTTTTTTTTTTAGTTTTTCTCTCTTTTGTCTCATGTTTGATGGTTAGGCTGTACCAACTGTCACTGATAGTTCTAAATAACATTAGATGAATTAATTGATTGAAATATATACTTCTAACATGTCAAAGAAGTATTAGCTGCACTAATGTTTGCAAAAGGAAAAAAAATCATTATAGGCGCGAGACATCTAGAATGAAGTCTGGGCCTTTTTTCAATTATCGATGAAACGAACCTGTACCGAACTGTGACCTCTGTGGACTGTTACACCCCTACTCATGTTCGATTTTTACAAATAAAGTCCATAAAATGTCTCAGACTGTCTTTTTGCTTGTCAAATCTACACCTTTTTTAGCGCTTGGACTTCTAGTGATTTGGTTTTTTTTGGATTTGCTTGTCTTCATGACAACACACGGTATTTATGGGATAGTATTATATTGAAAGAATGGAGGTTGAGGAAATGCAAGTTGAAGCAGAATTTGTTTCAAGATGAAAAATACTGGGGATGGATGGCAGGGGAAAACAACAATAATTCAACTGGCAAGATGGGCAAAAAAATCTTTACTTCTGATGATGAAATCAATGCTGTTGAGTTGAAATCCAAGAGGCACCAATGCTAGTCAAAGATGGTCATTGTAATTTGATGTATTAAAAAATCTGACATTTATTTTTAAAAAGTGTGCAGCAACCTTGAATTTTTAATGCCCCTTCTAAAATAACAGACATATTTAACATGAATGCATGATGAGAAGAAAAAGAGATTCGAAAAAGGTTTACTTTTCCTACTGTTAATTACATTATTGAGAAAAAAAAGTTTTTTTACCTAAATAAATCACCGTAAGAAAAATAAGTGAACAATTTTAAGAACTTATGTTTATATTTTTATATTTGGCACTTTGATGTACAAAGAATTTATGAAATTTTAACAAGGCTGATGCTAAATGGGGCTCCTTGGCATGACAAAGCATAGGAACTCTGACACAAATCAAAAAATTAAGGTAATGTTGTACTATGGTGTTCTTATAGCTCAGCTGACAGTATCGGCTGATGTCAGGGTATTTTTTTCTTTGCTTTTGTGCAAATTTGTAAATCTCATAGTCATAGGGCTGCTCCAGTATGGCAAAAATCATAATCACAGAATTTCAGTCGTTGCCTTGAGATGCATCCACTACCCTGCAGCAATTACTGCAGTTTATTCTGCATTGTTCTAGGTCAAAAACCAATAATGTCTTAGAACTTTACATTTTTAACCAGAAATGATATAATAATAATATTTGTAATGAGAGGATTTTTTCTTTTTAATTTGAAATAATGACTTCTAAAAAACCAAACCAAAAAAGGCAAAGGAGAAATTAAATAATTATTTTACACCGTCCTTTGAATGCCTGGGATTGTAAACATGGGTGGTAATCTTTTTGTTCTGACATGATATTAGTATATTAATGTGTATTAGTAGGCTGTCTGGTCATGCAAAATGTAATTATAATCTAGCATAATCCCCATCTTTAATTACCATAGAAGGCTATTTGTTCTGTTGAAAAAATGAAAAAGCTTGATTCACAAAAAAATGTTCAGCAGAAATAAAAGATAGACACGAATCTATCTAAAATACGTCTGTAAGAAATCAGCAGATAAAATTATTATAAATGCAGAGGTGTCTGCAGTATGAGGAGACCTGAAACATCTAAAAATATATGAATAATACAGCCATCAAGGTAAAAATAACACACTTGACCTTAACACTTGTAACAAAACAGTGCATGATTTAATGTTGAGTATCTGGCTATGACGGCTATAGAGGAGGTAGCCACTTAAAATGTGTGTAGAAAAAACCTCTGTGAGACTAAACAGTAAATTCTTCATACACAATAGTGCTCTATTGCTGTATGGATATCTTTACTAGGCATCCATGCATCATGATGCTGTTATTTTTGAAAGAACATTTATTATGTCTAACCTGAGTTTAAATTCCCCTCCGTGCTGCAGGGAAAAGAAAATGTCTCGGACGAGTGCTCTGAAGGTCCTGGACCATGGGATGATTGGACCAGAGGGATCCGATAACTGCCATAAGTTTGTGGACATCCTGGGCCTGCGAACAATCTTTCCACTTTTCATGAAAACCCCGAAGAAGATGAGGAAAACCGGCACGTCAGAGAAGGAGCATGAAGGTCAGATATTAACTAGAGGGAGGCTAAATAAAGCTGCATACATGTAACTCTGATTACTCTGCTCTAGCGGTGCAAACTGTTGGACCAGGAAGCTGTGATAAACATGTTGGATTATATGCCACAAAATGTTACTTGCAGATTAGACATTATACCATACAGATAAAGAAAGGAAATGGATGGAGCCAGACTGCTCAGGTACTCAATCGTTTAATAATAGCAATAAGAATTTCTACAGACACAATGAACAAAAGAAAAAATCACATTGATGTAGGCACAGAAAATGGTGAAAAATCAAATAAGTTAAATTTTTCTCTTTAGTAAGTGTTGCTAGAGGCTATGGTCATGAAAACAAGAAAGTGAAAAGCTTTTGGAGTACTTTATGAGTGGTTCTTTTTGTTTTCAGTGTACTTTGAATACATGAATGCTCATAAAACTCAACAATGAAACTCAATCAGACTGATAGGATAAAAGCCACCTCTAAAGCAGAGCCAAAAGCCAGGAAATAAATGTGCTTTTCAAGGTTTGGTTCTAAAACAGAAAGTCTGAGCGACAGCTAAACAGAAGTGTTTACATGCAGGAGCTACAGTACGAGGTTTGCATACCAGTGTTACATGAGTGGCTGGTAGTTAGCTGGTACCCCAGAGATAACTGGCTTAAGAATATTAGTTTGTCTTTTTGTTTAGATTTATTTTGCATATATGCAACGTTTAAAATATTTTTATCATATTATGCACATTCCAGATCTCCAAAATTCAGTACACCAGAATTCTACATTTGGATGAAGCTCCAAATACATTACATTCCTTTTTTTTTTTTTTTTCCATTTGATCCTTTAAAAATTCAATGAAATTGATTTTGGCCCTGTCTGCTCCTGCCGCACTGAATTTAGATTTCCAACCTGAAGGCAACAACCAGGGGAGAAAAATGTTTTAGAACCTCAATTTTTGAGTAACTTTTGAAATGTTTGATCTGTACTTAGCCATGTAGTTTCTATTTTTTGTAGTCTAGATTTGTATATAAGTGGCACTGAAATTCCTACAGAGGACCTATACATCATGTTTTGCAAGTCTCATCTGACACAAAAACAAAACTTAAAGGGGACATATTATGGAAAAATCACTTATTCAGGCTTTTTTACTAAAAATATGTGCCCCTGGCCTGTCCACAATCCCCTCAAGTACCAAAAAAATCCATTTTCTCCCCCACTCTTTTTCTCCGCCTTTCAGAAAATGTGTGCTGAAACTTTTTTTTAACTTAATATATGTGAAGCACATACAAACATACATATAAACATTATTTACATGGCTCAGCCATGTATATAAAAATTTAACCACTATATACATATATACATGGGGTACCTAGAATTTAAATGAACATATTTAGGGATTCACAAAAGTCCAAAGTTCTAATTGCTCTTTTGTCGTTTATTCCATGTAGAGACCTCATTTAATATTCTATTTCTATTTTTAATTGTTGTATCTTTGGTAATTTTTGTGTCTATTTACACTTATGGATATAGTATTTCCCATACAAAATAAGTAAATTCAAAATATAAAGCTTTTGACAGTTTCCATTTCTATTGTCATCCTTTTCTTTTAACCAAACTTTGGAGCCGGTTTGTACATTATAGAGTTGCTCTACATACAACCAAAATAAGCAACTATGGAGACATTCAAAGAATAAGTGGAAAATGTTTTCAAGCTCATAGTTACAAAGAAAACAATTTCTTTCCACAATTCTAAATCTTGCAATGATTTGATATGTTGGATATATCAAGTGCGTTATTTTAAAGGCCAATTCCTTGATTTTATTCTTAACAGTATTTTTGATCAATGTGTGCTTAAACAAGCACACATTGATCAAAATACTGATCTCAGATCTCGGACTTAACTCAACATCCTCGTGTCGTGAAATGATCTCAAATCTCAGATTTTCCCCTCATGATGTCATGTGGGGAGTTAGCACTGCCCCCAGGTTCGGTTGGCCCTCCTCTGCAGATCTCCAGATCTTCCTCTCTGCTGCCAGCTGAATTGATCTGGAGGGCCACATCCTTTTCCTGAGAGAGATGGAGTCAGACAGCTCAGTAACATTTAAAGCTACTGACACAGAAACGGCTCGTTCTGAGAAGGGCTGAAACAGAGGGGGTTTTAGACATACATAAATCCAATACTGGAGAGTTTTTTTTCAGCAACAAACTTCCCAGGCATGTTTTGGGGACCTCCTAGACCAATACAAACTTGTCTTAAAAGGCTAAAATATGTCCCCTTTAAGTTTAAAGTCTTCATGGGTTAGGTGCAAAGTGGATCAAGAAATAAACTTCTGGGCAAAAATAAACAATAGTCTTGCATATAAAGTGTCATCCCTGTATTTCTCCACCCTGAACATACTAGTCAACCTCACTAGTGCCTACCTTTTTTTGTCTTACCTGCTCATATCACATCTTCTACTGCATAAACTCACTTCTATCAAAATAAATCAAGTCAAACTTTATGTATACATCATTTTTCATCAACATAGTGAATAACCAGTAAGTGAAATTTGAGGAGAAAGAGATGGTCACCGTGGATGTGGTTGGATAGTGGCGTAAGTGCAGGTTTTCTTTGCAATAATGGCAAGAATCATGAATGGACCTGAAAACAGTTACTTGTCCAGCTTGTGTTATGTATTTACTCTTCTGTGGAGTCACACGCCCATACTCCATATGTTTGTTGCTCTGATCAGCCTGTAGTCAATGTGACAGACAGAACATCTGTCCAATCACAGGAAACAGTAAATACATGTAAAATCACAAACTATACTAAGCAATGTGACCAGCTCTAACACATTAAAATTAGATAGTTTGAATAACATAATTGTGACAGTAAAGATGTTTATTGCCATCTTTAAAGGTCCTTCCTGTCTTTACGTTTCATTTATTTAGGATAGAAATTATCAATACATTTGTAGACTGCACTGATTTAAACGGTTTCATTATTTATAGGATGAACATTTCTTTTCTCTTCATCTGCAGCGTGCGGTCACACCTGTTTCCTGCAGAGACACTCAATCCTAATCTGCTCATGTATCACGCTTTGCTGCCTCTTCAGCCTGTCAGTTTACACTATCAGTCCAATCTTGATTGATTTTCCTGCCTTCACCCTCAAACCTCTCTTGTTTCTGAGTGAGAGATAGGAAGTGCAAACAAGGGGGAAAGAGAGGGAAAAGAAATGAAGTCACCGTGATACAGGGTGAGAAAATAAAGAAGAGAATAGACCGAAAGAGAAGAGGTAGAAACCCTGCCTGTCTCTCCTCTCTGTTTTATTACCAGCATCTAAAATGTGGTCCCCCCTCCTCTCTGTCTGTCTGTATTAATTAAGTTTGATTCGTCCGACGGGGCTTTCTCAGCCCTGCAGAGAAGAACAAATTGTCTTCCATTGTGTCCCGTCTTACCCAGGGACTAGATGAATTAACCTATGACCTCCTCGAGCAGCAGGAGGAAGAGTAGGGGAGATAACCCGTCCTAACAGTTAAACCTTTCCCCCATGTGTGTTGAAGCCCTTGGCGAGGCCGACACATGCTTAAAAGACAGGCTTTGAAAAGAGATGTGGAAAAACACCCTGAAGGTTCTTGTTCCCTCTGAGGTATAGCAAGTGTGGGGTAGATCTATTTTTTCTCAGCCTGTATCTACAAGTCCACACGGTATGAGGTTAGAGAAGTGAAGATCAGTTTGATGCTTGAATTTAATTCAGCAGCTATGATTTTTGAAACCTCTTGCTCAAGGTTAAAGAATTTCTTTCTATAAAAACAGAAGTAAACAGATTTAACCTCCATCTACATGTGCCAAAAACCAGTCTGTGTTGCTGGGGGTCAGTATGTCTGTGTCTGGACCCTTGCCTGCCATCCAGTCTACACTGCACCTGAGCCCCTTGCCTATCCCTGCAGGTGGCAGCTCCCACAGGGCTGTGGCTCCATGTTGTCTTTTTGGGCAGGGACCCTTGGGGAGAAGCCTGGCCGGTAGCCGCCACATACTGCAATGCTACTAGGGATGGCTACTTTTCACATCTGAACTGGAACGGTACAGATTCCCGGTACCTGTGAACCAGTACCGGTCCATTAATAAATGTTGTATAACCTCAAAAGTACTGAAATTTTAGATATTTATTTCTCAATATCAAAACACTATCAAATAAAAAATATATCAACAGCATCAAATACTGTTTGTAATGGAACATCACAAGTGTTTTTACAACATGGAAAACCTAAACTACTACAACTACCCAGTGGTTTTTCTTTATATTGAACAAATTAAAACCCAGCCCCACTGCCCCCTATTCCTCTAATTTCCCCTCTTGGAAAAATGTGTGTTGGGGTCAATGGAGGGTGAATAAGTTTAAAACAAATGAACAACAGCAGAGTATGGAGTTAAAATAACTAATTAAGTTAATAAAGGTATACAATTTTACCAATTAAAGTATTACAAATGAAAGTAAACTAACTACTTTCTCTACCATGAACCAGGTGTTTGCATGATGGTTGAAACATACCTCAGCTGCATAAAAATATATTAAACTGGTATTTTAACACATTTTTCAGTTCAAAGAAATGTTGCACCTTGTGTGATTTGAAAATTGCAGTAGGACATATTGCGATTTAATCTAAATTTCGGTTAACTGCCCAGCCCTAAACAACAGTTTCATTGATTTTCCTCTTCATTTTGCTATAAAACTGCATGTGATTGGTGTATTTGACTCCACCCTGGAAGGGTCGCCCACCATAGTCTCCTAAAATCCAGTGGGAAGCCCTGCTGTGGTTTGACGGTTGAGATTGGGCCTTTCATTGGAGATCTGCAGCCATACACTTCTCTACTCTCACCTGTCTTGGCCAGGAAACTCTTGTGAATTAGATTGCTCGTTTAAGTGAGGTTTTTCCTCACTGAGATTAAGAATCAGGTAAGATCAAAACAAAATAAACAATTACAAAAATATTATTGAAACAGTGTAAAAGCATTTGAGATGTAAAATCAGGTCAGCCAAACAGCAACTCTTTGAAAAATACATTAGCCATATTTGAGACAATTTCTGAACAGCTGATGGTTCTAGCTTCTTAAATGTTAAGATTCACTGCTTTGCAATTTTGATAAATATGTTCCTGTGTTTTACCACATGTTTGTATAAATAGGACTCATTAAGCATTACACTTTTCATAATTAACTTGTGTTGTTTTTTATGAATTGTAGCATTTAAAGAATTCCCCATCATGTTTCCATCGATTCCTGTAACAGCAGTAGCCTAATGAGATGCCTGTCATGTTATAAATCCTATTGAGTGAACCCTCCTCCTTAGTAAGACTCCTAATTGAAAACGCTGTGAATCAAGTGGTTCTCCAGAATAACACAATAACGCCGTAGATTAATTAACTATCAGCCGCCTCAAACAAAAGTAATTAGGAAGTAGGGACCTCTCTGTCCTTCTGTTCTTACTGCTGTCTCTCTCACATTCGTTCCACCACTCTCTGAATCTTAAACCCAGACGCAAAGATTGATCCCCATGAAATCCTTCTTGCAATTGACACAGCCTGAATTACCACAGATTGCCAGGCCATATTAGCATAAATGACATAATTAATAGAGACAGTATGAGTGGAGGAATAGGAGAAAAAAGATCATTAGATTAAACTGCACTTCTCTGCTCATGAATATTCTTATCATTCACCTTGTGTTTAGGGTGCCAGTTGATGCTCTGTCATCACCGCTGAAATGAGACTGCATGATGGAAATTGTTAGCAGCCGGTTGTTGTATTTAGGTGGCTAATGATGCGAGCAACCATGAGAGGGAGCAGAAGTAAACAGCTAATTTACATGGTGGGGCACAATAGTCATAGCACCGTCTCCAGCTCCAGCTAGGTAAACGTGCTGCTGTGTGTGCTCTTGTGCATGAGAGTGTTTGTTTGGTGAGTAAAGAGCGTGCACAGGGAGGAAATGGAGGCATTTTTACTCGATATGTTTTGAATGCCATGCTAACACTTTTGTGTGTAGCGAATGCCCTTACGGTGAACCTCGTTGTCTAACAAATGCACTAAAAAAGGTAGCGAGCGAGGCATGCGTGCAGAAAGACACTTGTTGTGTAAAACTTGGGGCCCTGCAGCTCATATAGAAGTATGCAAGAAAGAGAGAAAGATGAAATAGGATGCTTTAATTGAAACATTTCTCTCCCAAATTATGGCACTTTCATTATAAAGATAAAACATGGAAATTTATAAGCGTTGGCTTTATCATCACTATCTTCTCTGGTGTAAGGAGAAAATGAGGATTTAGGAAGCATGACTTCATAGCTAAATATATGAGCCGAGATAAGTGCCTGTAACAGAGAAACTTATCTTGGTTTAATGATGAAACTTCCATCACATATTTCAGTCAAAAGCGAAGAATCAAAAGAGACTCATTTGATCAGCCCTTCTCCCGGCTCTGAGCGCCTTTGGCACAGATTGAGATCAGTTACATTTTACATGATACAAGTTTGATTGTTATCAGTGTTGTCAGAGTCATGCTGTGTAATCCCATTATTAGTGCATTTCAGAGGGAGAGATTTACTGTCAGATCCCTGTGTAAAGACGCATCTAATTAACATCTTCACGTTCGCTCTTTGCACTAGTGGGCATTGATAACGCTCCATCTGTGTAAACTCCCAATGTAATGAATTATGCTCGAGTGTAAGGTCAGAGCAAACATACTGCTTCATTTAGCCCTGGCTTTCAGTATTAACAAAGTCTATGGTTTCTGTTTGATAACTTGGACTGACATCTGTCGGCCTAAACATGCTGTGAATTTTGACTGAGTTTTACTAATGGTCTTCTGAGATTTTAGAGCTACCCTGTGGTAATTTTTACCACAAAAACTATCAAGGAAGTTAATCAAAAACTTTCTTTTTGTATCACAGGAATCCATGTGCTATCTGTTCAGTTAATATTTGATTGATAGTTGAATAACATATAATGACACATTTTCTTGTTTTCATTCCTGAAACGAAATAAACAAGAAACGATAAGTCTTTTGAATTTTGCTGTTCATGTGGGGTTAAAGAATGGAATATGAAAAAGCAGCCATAAGCAGTCAGTTTGATTTCAATATTAATTTGCGTAACCTGGTGCTGGTGTTGTGCTCAAAAAAGCATCCTGAGAATCATGTGCCCATTGTAGCTACATATTTGGTGATATGCACCAAGTAGCTATCCTTGCAAAGCAGATGGATACGCCTGTTTCCTTGTTTCTCACTGTTGCCATCTTGCAAAGCTCCCGTCCGAACTATTTGGGCCCAGTTATAAAGTGACAGGACCAATTAGCTACAAGGGGCAGTACTTTCAGGTGCGGTGGAGTCGTGACTTAAGCAAGCAGCAACAAGAGGCCGGTGCAATTACGATGGAAGACATTAGTGTGGATGCTGCCAAAGTGCCAGTTTTAGCAGAGCTTGACAACATTTCTTTGTTAAAAGAACAAAGAACAGCAGTGAGTTGTTTTCTTTTCAAAAACAACAAAAGTTGTGTACTGACATGTCTACAGTCACCATGGTTCAGGTTAAATGTTTGGCAGCTGCGCATGCACACCTCGGTTGCGGCTACATCACATGTTTTATTGCTCTGATTGGCCCATAAAGATGTGACAGACAGAATGTTTATCCAGTCACACTCTGAGTATTTTTTCAAAGCTTCTCCCCTTTCCAAAAGCTTAGTTTTGAAGGTTTTCCAGACGGATGTCTGAAACAAATCCATCTGGCGTGTCAGGTTACCAAATAACTGTTGGTACATAAAAGCAACTGTGAACATGTGACGTCAAACATGGTTTGATAAGATAATTATTAATTAATTAAGTCACCCTTAGATGCATTCTAGGGGTAGGACAAAAAAATCAACACGGCATAGTATCGTGCAGTATTTTGTCTGGTGATATATCGTATCGTCTTGTCCACCAATTATGGGTGTTTTTTCAAATTAATCTCAGATATGAACTGAAGTCTATGATAATGGAAAAATAAAATACATTGTTTTGACAACTGTTTGTCCAGTGGGGTCAGCAGAGGTGACAGTCATAGAGCAAGAGAAAGTTAGTACAAAACATGGCAGCACCAGGGGAAGGACATTAGAAATGCAAGCAGGGCATGAATGAGATGGACATGACATATGAGGTTTGCAAGAAGTGCTGCATGAAAATAAAATACTGAAGAAATATGACAAAAGAGGGCAAGACTAATGCTAAATCAGGTAAACAGTTGAAAAAATGGTACTGATCGCAATATATGGTATTGCAATACTCACTGGATTGCAAAATGTTTAAAATCACAATATCGAATTGTTTCCCATCGTGATAAATACGATATACATATGATACAAGTACAAACATCATATCATGGGGTCACTAGTGATTCCTACTCCTAGTGTATTCATGTATTTATAACATTAAAAACAGTCCATATACTTGACTAGGCTAATATTCAAGTTTTTAGATCCTCTTGCATTTAAATAAACAAAAACAACCAAACAACACAATCTGCTTCATGTGTTTGTTCTTCACATGAAGATGCTGTCACTGACATCTGATACTTTACAACTGTATGTACACCATGTAGTCTTATTTATATGTCTTAGCCTCTGAGAGTTCACATCCAAACACACTCTTTTCTCTGTCAAACACTAAGTACAGTCTCTAGAAACCCTGACAGAGTAGCCTGAGGTGCTAGGAGGCTGATTGCTCTCCCCAGGGCTCAGCTAGTCCGGGTCAATTCTGTCTATCACTGAAGCACCACCTATCTGTTCTCCCTGTCATTCAGCACTGAACTGCTCTTCCTTCACCTGTCAGTCAGTAAATGAATTCAGGCCATTTAGGGTTATTTGCATATTAACGTAGTGCTGTGGAGCCCCTGCGGCAAAAAGAGGCAAACAGTGAATGATTAGTGGAGGATGATTGACTGCTGGACATGCATCGTGTTATCTGAATGCAGATAACCCTCCAGAAAAGGTTGACTTAGAACTTCTTTAGTAATGTGAAGTAGTGATGGATGGCTTTCATTTATGTTGTTGTGGAGGTGCAGTTTCAGTTTAAATAGAGGAAAAGTCAACCTAAGTTCTCTTCTGCCCACACAGTCTTTGTGATGATGTGGATCTTTGTGGTTGAGCTTTGTGAATCTTTTAAAAGAGTAAACTCTACAGAGATTGACTGTCAGCTCACATCAGCTCAGCACCTTTACTCGTACAAGCAGTCTGAGTTGGTGTTAAGATGCAAAAACAGCCAAAAGACATTAAAGAAGTAAAAGACAGCAGCTCTGCTACTTTCAAGGAACTGAAATGGATAAAGATAAAAGTACGAAAGGCAATACAGAAGTAAATATAAAACTACAGATTTACAAAGTGTGCAGTGCAGGAATTATACAGCTGGACAGTTATGTGTATGGTAAGTGCAAATATCTTAATGTATAAAATTACACAGTAAGTCAGGTTTAAAGGAAGCATATTTCAGGTATTTGGAGCTGAGCTTGTTGTGCTCCAGTCACCTCAGTTGCAACTTTGACCTCTGCTAGTCTGTTTTTACTGGACATTGTCACCCAAAGCAAGCAAAAATTTAATACAGTATTTGTCTCTGTACATATTTGATGATGTGTAATCTTAACACCATGCATGGGTGTAGCACAGGGGGAAAAAGGGTACTGATTACCCGGGCCCACAGTGGGGAGGGGCCCTTGAGAAGCCTGCAATGAAAAGTGTGTTTTTATTTATTTTTTCTCAGTAAGTTGTGTCATTTTTTAAATCAAAAGCAACTAAATGAAATGGTCAACAGCCTGCAATTTATATATTTGTATATTTGTATCAAATAGAGCAGTGTTACTCAAACCTGGACAACCAAAGTGCCAAATTGTTGAAAAATACCTTCGCAAGAGCCACAATCTTAGTGGTGAACAGTGGCAAAAATGGGTTCAAATTGCAAAAAAATAAGTTAGAAGGGGCAAAATGGTCAAAAAGCAGCAAAAAAGATTGAAAAATGGAAAAGTAACTGGGTGAAAAGTGATGAAAATGGGGAGAAAGGGTGGCAAAAAGGGCAGAAAGTGGCAAAATTTGGGCGAGTAATGACACAAAACTGGTTTGCAGGTGGCAAAAGTGATCAAAAAGTGGTAAAACATGACAAAAAATAAGTGAAAAGGGAACAAAATGGGCAAAAGGCAGCAAAAGGTTGGAAAATGGGCAAAAAGCAGCAAAGAGTGGCAATGATTGGGGGAAAAATTATTTAACTATTGAAATTATGGTGCAAAAATACATTAACATGTATAGATATTTGTAAAAATTACACAACATTTGTTGCTTGACTAGATGGTTAAGGAGGGCCCTGTGTAATATTCCCTTTGGGGGCCCTAAATCTCTAGCATGCCCCTGACCCCATGCGTCCCAGGTTATTTGCCCTTCTCGTTAATGCCTTCATTGTGAGCTCAGATTTTTTTTTTTTTTGAGGTTTATTTGGGGCATTTTTGTGCCTTTATCTAATATGAGGAGGATGGTGGATAGAGTTGGAAACAGGGACAAGAGCGGGGGAGAGACATGTGGTAAAGGGCCTCAGGCTGGATTCGAACCCGGGCTGTCTGCGTACATGGGGCGTGCCTTAACCACTCAGCCATCTGTGCCCCGTGAACTCAAATTTTTTGAAGGCATTGTTTAACCCTAGGTGCATTAGCATGCTGGACATTTATAATGGCAACCAGCTGTTTTAGTATGATCACATTTCAAATAGAAATAAGTTTCCTTTACTTGATTTTCACGGTGTAGTCATTTCTATCTGAGAGACTCTGTTGTATTTTTTTTCTTGCATCAACTGACATTTAGGTTTAAAGGAAAGCATGTAAATGAAGTATTGATCGAACGCCTTTCTTAGGAATCTTCCATTAGGTCCGGTACCCATAATGTAACCCCGTCTCCGCCTCTTCACAAATCTGAGAAGTCGCTGTTTAGTTTAGAACTCTTTGGAGACAACATTGCAAAACCAGCGATCAATAACCTCCCCGGCAGGGCGTGGAGGTGGCGACATCAATTACCGCTTGGATCAAGTTGATAAAGTGGCGTCCTTTTGGAAATGGCACTTAACCTCCTTGTGGTTGTGTACAGGAAGTACTGTTTTCTAAATTTAAACGAGGGAGACTTGGAGCAAACATGAATGATGTGCTCACACCGTTTTACCTGTCAGACATGCAATCATTCTGTGAAACCGATTAAACAGTGTGTCTGCTCATCTGACATGCCAGTATAATGGTTTTTAAGAGAACTCAGAGTGGGTAGTTTGCAGTGACAGACAAAATCCCCAGTTAGCCCTTCTAACCCTGCAAACACCAGTCCAAATTAAGGAGTTTATGAGAGCCATTTGTAACTGGACTATTAATTTGACCTGTGCTGATATTTTGAGGGACTAAGAAGGCTAAGGGTCTAGACTTCTGCTGTCTCTAATAAATCTGTGATAGACTTTATTGGGAAATGAATGATATCAGCTGTCCCAAACTCTGGCTGTGCATAAGTGTGAAAGTATGTTAATAAAGTGGATCAGAACCAAACAACAAAGTACAGCTCAGGCTGATGAAAATGACACAAATTTTGTGGGTCACAGAGAAATGTTGACTTAATGAAACAGTGCATAAACTCCAGGTTATTATAGTTTATAGTAATTCCCAAAGAAGAGAGTGTGCTCAAAATGTGCAGCAAAAGCAAAAAATCGCAGGGCCTCTCTTCAGGGCTAACCAATAGCTGGAGGGATTTTTCATTTATTCCAAAATTGACTGGTTTTTTAAATCTATCCGTTAAAATGCTGCAAATCACATTAATGCCAAGTCTGAGTTTTTGACCTGATTAAAATAATCTGGACTGCTTTCTGGTGGGGCCTAAATTACATTTAATTGGCAACCTTAAAATTCTGCCTACATCAAAATACACTCATAGTGTTTAGAATTACTTTATTCTGAATCAGTGCTGTGAGTACAAATAGTTCAACTCCTTCCAGTTATTTAGATCAGTAGATTTCAACTGGTGGGTTGGGACCCAAAAGTGGGTCGTAGAGCAGTTTTTAGTGGGTCTCGATTAGGTGTCCAAAAAAAAATGGTGGCAGAAGTCCTGAAGTCCTTATTAGATATTGCTACTTGTCTTGGCCAGGACACTCCTGTGAGATTTGTAATCTCAATGAAGCTTTCCTGGTTAAATAAATATAAATAAAATAATAAAATAGATATGCTTTGATACCTTTCCTTTACCCTGTTTTATTGTGAAATTGGGTAAATTAAAATTTTTGACCATTATTTCATCTAATTTATCGCCTCTTCTTGCAATAAATGGCTACTTTTCCTAGGATATTGAAGTAATTTCACAAGTTCTCTGGCAAATTGGCAAAAATTGGCACACAATGATGGGGAAAGAGGGTATAAAATTTGTCAGTTGTTTTTTTTTTTAAATATTTATTTTTGGCCTTTATTAGATAGGACAGTGGATAGAGTTTGAAACAGGGAAGAGAGCAGGGAGAGGCATGCAGGAAATGGTGCCATGGGCCGGATTTGAACCCGGGCACCTGCGTACATGGCACGCGCCTTAACCACTCGACTACCGGCGCGCCTGTAAAATTTGTCAGTTTTGTCCTTTTTCTTTTTTATATCAGGTGTTTTGGTGTTATCATGCTCCAAACTTCAACATAGTCAATTAACTAAACATGCGTTGTTGAAATTTTTTGGGAAAATTGGGTCGCGATCTGTTGTAAGACATACTGGTGGGTCCTGAGGCTGGACCAGTTAAGAACCACTGATTTAGATACACTTTTTTCCTTCAATATCCATCCATCCATCCATTTTGTACACCACTTAGCTCATTCAGGGTTGCGGGGGACTGAAGATGGTCCCAGCTGTCATTGGGCGAAAGGCGGCGTACAACCTGGACTGGTTGGACGTCAGTTGCAGGGCTGACATACAGAGACAAACAACCAGGCATGCTCACACTCTCACCTACGGGCAATTTAGAATCATTAACCTAAGAAGCATATTTTTGGTGGTGGGAGGAAGCCGGAGTACCTGGAGAGAACCCACAGGGAGAACATGCAAACTCTGCATGGTTTCCTCACACTGTTGCTGTTGACATAAATGGGCAAACACAAACTTTGATTTATTTTGCTTTTGATGGGATTTATTTTCCACAAACACCTGTTTTTCTGAAGGAATAAACTCCTGTCTGTTTTGTATTCAGAGCTCTTTGTGCTGCTGCTAATACTATTAATGTAAATGGGCACGTGTATATCCTGAAATATGACGTTGGAGGATTATAGCCTTTAGATTTCTTATCCTTCATGTCTTGTAAGTAAGGATGCTGCAGGTCGTAGGGGAGTGCAGAAAGGGAGCTGACAGCAAACACGACCCCTTTTAAAAAGCAGAAATGGGATTGATTCCTGTAGTCTTGTTGCTTAGCAACTGCAAAGCCTCGTTGAGAGAGAATATTGACCTCTTGTTGATAAAGTCCAATTACATTTTTTCTGTCCTCTGTATATCTACAGATTCTACAGTCATATTCTCTTCTCCCGTGTATTTGTTGTGTTATTTTTTTAATAATATAGAGACATATTACGTTCTGATTGTCACCTTGTGGTGCAGCTTGTGAATAAGCTGATTTTGAATATAATAGAAAGAACTGGGCTAACAGGGACAGTCAGTGGGACCAGCTTCTTTTTGTAGCAAATTTAGGCAATTAACATGCTTTGGACCCCCCTGTTGGTAAAAGGCCCCAGAGCTGCCTTCAACAAATTCCTATCACCATGAGAAATGTAATTTAGCTTCAGCCAAAGCTGTTAGGCCTGATCCAGTGTGCCCTAAAATGAAAATTGATTTCTAAATTGTATTAACATTTTCTCCTCCTCGTGTTCTGTGCCCTCTTTGTAAGCGTATCCAAGCTTAGCTGTGTGCGTGCTGTAATTGCAAATTATCAAGTGCTAATCGATTTGTTCTTTCTGGGAGATGTGGGGTGTGGGTGTGAAGGAGCTTTGCAGTTTTTATGAGTTTACTGTTTAAACTGAGGAGCTCCAACCAGAATAAGCTTTTTGATGAAGTGCTTTAATAAAGGAGGCTCACAGGCAGCATGTGTTTGTCTTTGAGGCTTTCGCACCTGTGTCAGTAATAACATTTAGAAATAACAAATGTATGTAAGGCCTGTTGTCAGCGAGCATTAATAGAACAACACTATTGGAAAAAGTTTGACATTGTTAGTTTTAAAAACTTGGAAGCTGACATTTGTCCTTACTTTCCTCAGAACACGTCTGCTCCATCATCGCCTCCATGCTGAGAAACCTCAAATCCCAACAGAGAAGCCGACTGCTCACCAAGTTCACAGAAAACGACTGCGAGAAGGTTTGTTTTTGTCACCTCATTTTCTTTGGTTTACTACAATCAGTGAACAGACCATTTCAATGTTTTGCACACAGTGATGACATGTATATTAGGAGCAGCCTAACTGATAACAGAGAGTTGGCTAGTGGTATCTTATGGTCAGTTCCCTTCAGACAGTTTTGCTCTGTCCAGGTGCAGAGTGGCATGCTAACTCTTGGCAATGGGCTGAGGCTATCTAAGCCATACTTAATGTCAGCTCAGCACTTAAAACAAAAGGCCAGTGGATGTACATCTTTTGAGAACCCCAGCTTCTATTCTAATGAGAAAAACTAGACATCCAAATGTCTTGATGCATACTGTTTAGTACTTTGCAGTCCATGCCCTTGTAATGGTAAGCATGTGTGCAGAAAAAAAATCTAGCAATTATGCCTAGCCAGCTTTAAAGGTCAATCTCAGACTTAAAGCTTTGTTTGTGTAGCACCAATTTATAACCAGTGTTATCTCAAGACAACTAGGGCAGGTCTAGACCACATTCTTTGTTATAGAATTAGTAAAAATAGACCCCACGTCAACTCTCAACAAATACAATGCAACATAGCATAGAGTAGATATGCTGGCAAGTAAAAACTCTCTTTTAAAAGGCAGAAACCTTAAGCAGAATCAGGCTTATGTTGAACAGCCATCTTTTGGAGCTTTGATGGGGTTGTAAAGGGATTGGAGGAAAAAGAGAAGGGAGGAATATGCAGAAAGAGAGAAGAAGGAGATGTTGAAATATAAGCAGGAGATGCAAAAAGAGGGAACATGAAGATGCAGATAAAGACAGAAGAGGGAGATGCAGAAAGAGAGAAGGTGGAGATGCAGAAAATGTGAAAAGGAAGATGCAAAAAAAGAAGGAAAAGGTAGATGCAGAAAAAAATTAAGTTGCAAAAACAGAGAAGAGGTAGCTGCACAAGAGAAAAGACATGCAGAATGGAGAGAAAGGGAAGATGCAGACAAAACAGAAGAGGGAGATTAAGAGGAGAAATTGGAGATATAGAAGGAAGGGAAGTTGTTGCAAAAATGAGAAGAGGTTAATGCAGAAAATGAGTAAGGGGTTATGCAGAAAAAGAAATAAGGGAGCAGCTGACAGGGAGAAAAAGGAGGTGCAGAAAGAAAAATAAAGCAGTGCAGCAAAAGAGTATAAGACAAATGTGTTGCTGTCTTTGCCATAGATCCATCTTAAGTGACTTTTCTTTGATTTGGTTATAAAGGTATTTTTTATTTATTTATGTAACCTTTATTTAACCACATAAAACCCATTGAGATCGAGATCTCTTTCACAAGGGTGACCTGGCCAAGAGGTCAGCAGCACATGTCATAATAAATAACACATATTAATACATATAATGGTATTTATGATAGTAAAAAAATATGTGAAGAATTAACAGAAATACTCATGGTTAATTAAGGACTGAACATTCTAATTTAAGCGTTAGCATTATATAAGACTATGAAATGGGAAACCATGAGCTGTGAAAGCCTCAATACCACTGAATTAGGATGTAAAGTAAAAACTTAAATTTAAGTCATGGTGAGCTGTGTGCTAAATAGTGTAGCCACATTTTTTTGCTACTACTTTAAAATACCTGAATGTAGTTTGTTCAGGGCCTTAAAATCAGTTTATTTATAATTTACAATTTACTTTAAAACAATGCAAGAGAGCCTTTAATTTTAACCTTTGTTGTTACCTATAGTGTAATGTAGCGGTCGCTATCTTTTTTACAAACTTAACTCTTTTTATTCCTTTACTTACAAGAACAAGTAATCAGATGAAGTCCAAATCTGAAGACGTTTTATATGACAAATTAGGAGTGACTCAGAAGACTTTAGCCAGGAAAGAATCCTCATATGACTCTACAATTATCATAAATGGCCTACGTCTGAGTATTTGACATTCTGATCTTATTTTATCCGGAGTGTAATGGCAGGTTAAACTCACTCAGGTTCACACTCAGGTCACTCATTGAGCTGGCGATGACTGTGCTATTCTGTCTCTACGTGGGGTAAATTCTCCTTCATGTTGCAGATGGCTGATTAAAATATTAACCCTGACAGGCTAGCTGCCATTCCCCTCTCTGCTATTCCATCAGTTTCCTCAAAAATGAAAAGATGTCATCATATCATTTCCATCGGGTTGTTCAGAAACAATTAAGAGGACACACGACACTCAAGTTAGACACCATCATGTAAACCGCATCATGTTGTCTCCCTCTGTCATTTCCATCACCAAGTTCCTTGATTATGTGCCTGATCTGTATATTAAAACAACAAATGAGCTACTTTAGTATTTTGCATTTGCTTGTCTTTGTTTTCCACTTCATAAACCCTCCATGTAACCATCTATCAGTGACAGATAATGAAGGAACAGTAGTGCTTGTCTTTGCACTCAAAGTCTCATCTTGTTACATCTCTTCCCTGTGCTCTCTCTTTTTCCTCTCCTCTCTTTTTTCTTGCTTCTCTCTGTCTGCCTCCATTTTGTTCTTTCTCCAGGTTGATCGGCTGATGGAGTTGCATTTTAAGTACCTGGAGGCTGTTCAACAGGCTGACAAGAGGATCGAAGGAGAGAAACATGTAAGCATCTCTCCTCTTCCTTCCATCAGTCCTGCTCGGCCATCCTGTCACCCTCTAGCTCTGTCCCCCCGACCTTCTCTCTAGGCTGTCTTGTTTACACTGGCTTTATTTCATGCTGCTGGTTGAATTGATGTATTCAAATGAGACATTGACACTGTGTGTTTTGCCAGATGACTTTGCATAACAAGTCCATCTGCACCATACCAATCAGTGTCCTCATCTAAAATCAAGAGGCCACATTATTTGACACTTATAAAAATTCAGTTTAATGGGATGTTTAACATGACTTTGGTGTTTGGATTGGCAAGTTAAGATCTGACTCAACATAATTCACTCAACCATCCAGTTAAAGCAGCAGTTGGCAGCAACTTTGGTACTGTGCAATGTTTGCAGGATGAAATATGCTACTTTTGTTAATGGAATCCTAAGATTTTAAGGACTTACCTTAATAAAAAAGATCTGTTTTAGCACTTTCATACGCATATTGAACTCTTGAATTTCTCAAAATTTACAAAATGAGTTTTGCTTGAATGCAAAATTTCATTAAGAATTTTTCCTGCCAGGTCCCACTGAGAAATCTACATGAAGTCAGGTTGAGCTCATGTGTAATGCCTGTAGGCAATATTTGAGGAACCCAGTGAGGGGGGAGGTGCGATGACATTTATATCCTGCATTTATATCCTGTGAAATCTCAGTGAAAATAATGAAGCAGCTTCACTGTTTTTGCTCTCCATGTTTATGTATGCTCCAGTTCGCTCCTTTTTTGATATGTTTTGATTTTGGTTTGAAATATTGATTGTCAGAATTGGGATTTTTTTGATTCACAATGTACTAAAATCATACTTTTCAAGCATACTTTCTTCCATCCTAAGTCGTTTTAGTGGCTAATCTGAACATGGCAAACTTGCAGTCTTCTTTCTTTTAAGTGCACCTTATCCACCTTCCTTTGCACACTACGTCAATTTGCGCTTTCCAATGTGGCCGCGCCCCCATTTTGGGGAAAACAGGCCCTCAGATTGAAGGACGATAAGCAAGAAAAGGCCATTGACAATGTGATTAAAAGCCATTTTTTAAAATTTTGTGCCTTAAACAATCAAAAAGCCATTAGTTAAAGGGGCTATATGTAACTTTAAAAAAAGAATCAGTGTAGTGACACTGCCAGCTGTTAGGCAAACTACAACGGTATTGTGTTGTTTGTCTCTATCCGCTGATACACACGCAGACCAAGGTGATTTACTGGCACCATGTATACAGGGGAGGTAAGTGAACTAACAAAACACTAAATGAGCAATGAGACTTTAGTGTTGTTTGGATAGCATCTTTGTAAGTAAGCTAACGTAATTTAGCATAAGTTTTAGAGAACATAAAACACTACATTGTATTTCATGGTCTGAAGTCATGCCCTACCTTTTCTACAGAAAGATGGCCATCTTTGGATCAGTATTTATCCTAAGCACAGAGCAAAGCTCCCTCCGTTTCTCAAATGCTCCACTGATATTTACCCTCGTTTTCCCCTGCATCAGTCAAGCTCTTGTTTAGCCTGACAGTCTTCAGCAGATAAAACTATCTTGTTTTTTTTATGTTTACGCTAAGTTTGTGTGGATGTTTGGGTTGTGCTAGCCGGTCGTTTACTCGCGGAAGTAGTCTTCTCCATTTCCGTTTCTTTCCATTCTACACAACGTAGCCAGGTATAAACATAGCAGGGGGGTGCGCGTGTAGCACCCGACGTCACATCCGTTGAGATTTTGTGGAAAATTCGGCCCGAGTTCTTTACAGATAAATGACTCAACAGACTTATAGAGGCAAACAAGGAAGAACTAAAGAGCCTCGTTTTTCACATCGGGATAAGGTTTGCACCAATATATACTCAAAAATGGGAAGCGAGAAAGCAGAAAAGTTACATATAGCCCCTTTAAGGCATGTTTTGTTTTTCTCAAATGAAAACAGAGTGTCATAGAAGAGGTCTGTGTCTTTTAGCTGAAACTAGAGAGGACTCAACCAGGCAAATGTTGGACCAATGCTATTCTTTAAGACTTTAAGCTGGTGATCGCTCTGTGACAGCAGGAGTTGTAGTCAGTCTGCCTTTTAACAGCTTTCTCACACATTCACTAACTTATTAACCACATTCAAGTGTTAAGATCCAACACACATCAGGTATGTGATGTCACTTTACGGCATCTACGTCACAAGATGGGACTGTTTGATGGAGGGGGCCTGAACGCAACCCCATGTACATCTATAATTTATAACACATATGTTTATCTCACTGGCCGCTAGATTTTTGCTCTCACGATTTTTGTATTCTAAGCTTTTAAATCCCAAATGACCCAAACTTTTCCATTGACTGCCTGAATTTTTAAGGAATGTTTTCCCCCAGAAAGGGGTGGGGCTGGCATTGTTTGGGCATTGACCTAGGTGGGTTGCTCTGGATGATACTGAAAACACTTCATTTCCTGGCTTGGGCCTTCACAATTAAAGCACTCAGGGAAGTAAACAACATGGACTTAAAACGTTCTAATATGAGTCGCTACAGTGATTAATTTTGAGCCCATCTCCTGTTAAAGCCCTGGACAGGCTGACAGATGCTGTGGAAAGCAAACACTCGCTTCATGTTGCTGTTATTACAGACATCAGACTTCTTTTTGGAAGGAGGAGCACATCTTTTATCTTACTACTGTTCTTTACATTAATCATATGGATACAAACGGGTGACTTAGCGCGCTGGTTTTTAGTGTCAGAGTGAACCATGCTGACAGCTGGACTCAAACTGAGCTGCTGTCTGGATTACTTTGTTATGCTAACAGCAACATTGTTTATGCCTCATTCAGCACCACAACAACACAAGCAATTGTGTTGCAAAAATCCATACCATTGCATAAATTTTGCCGGTGACAGTATTGATAGTGGTTTACTGCCCACAATTAGTGTCAGTTCTGGTTCTGTTGCGGGGCAGCTAACATTAGTAGCAATAGCTCTCAGTGTCAGTAATGTGGTTGTGTTTCGCTTACCAACTAGCTGTGTGCATTGTCAAAAGAGCAGTAAAGTATTCAGAACTTTGGCTTCTACAATCCCTCAGGTAGAGGAAGAGGATGCTTTACCTGGGACTAAAATGCAGGTGTGCAAAATAAAAGTGAAATACTTCAAAAATGATTCAAACGGCTTTGTCAAAATCACATGCCACCACTTGCTAACAGATGCACATTGCATCACTTTAGAGCTTAGCCAGCCATGTCAAAACGGGGAGTGTGAAATGGCAGGAGTGAACAGCTGAGTGAATGAGAGAGATGCACCGGCAGGAGAGAGAGAGGAGCGTGCAGTGCTGGACAGTCCAGGTAGAGTGAAGGACACAACCACAGCAGTGACACTCTAAACAAGGTAGAAACAGCACATTTTGAACTTGACACAAAAATGCAGAATGTTGATATTGAAGTGGGGCTGCTGCTTGATTAATGCACTGGTCATATGTTGTATTAAGTCCCTTTATCATCTCATTTAAATGTACGTGTTACCGATAGCGTCAGCTACAGACAGGGTGAGAGCCGAGGAGAGAGACAGCGATGTCTTCTGTCCTTAAAAGTCCTGAGCTGTGGACTTTTTTTTAAATGCTCATGCTGTCAGGTATGTTCGTAAATTACATATTGTGGGCTGGAACAAATGAGTCTGATTATATTTATCATTCTGAATTAAGATAAAAGCGATTATCTGAGGATGTTTTGTAGGCTGTATGATTTTAAATAGCTACCATGCCATGATCACAGAAATTATATGATCATAGGCAGATGCATGCTGGCTGTCTCTGAGTCAGTTGTTAGAGAGGACATTAAAAATGTAGGTTATATAGATGCCAAGGCTTATTTAGAGAATGAGTTTTCAACCAACTTATTCTCTTTAACCCTAAATTAGCCTCCTAAGGAACAAAAACAGCAGGAAAAATAACCCTCTATAGGAAATTGTACAGACTGGAGAAAATTGGACTTTTGTTTAACACCATCCCACATTCATGGGCTTGTTCCTCACCAACTAGATAAATAAAATTCAAATTGAATTATAGATATACTGATATCACACACAACCCCGGTAGTAAAGGGATGGGATATGTGATCAAAATGTCGCCTCTTTTCAGCAGATAAGATGTGCAGTTCCACACCGTGTCACATCCAAAGCCATGAGGGAAGAGACTTTAAAAAAAGCCATCACAATCCTGCCGATAACAATATGACAGTTTACAGAGGAATGGAAGGCTTGATAGCTGCGTGTGAGGGGCTTATTGAGCCGCCTGTGTATGTGTGAAAGACAGTGTGTTGAGCTGTGGGATAGACAGACCGATGGCGGGATACGGATAGAAGATAAGTGGTCAGGCGGAGGATAATGTTTTCAACAGAAGAGAAAGGAAGACTGAGAGAGAGAAAACATTGTGACTGTAGAAAGGAAGGAAGACAAGAAAAAGACAGCTAGGGATACTGTAAATTTCCAAAGAGGAGAATGGATGTTTAAACAGGGAAATGCAAAGAAAAGAGGAGAGAATTTGATTGAAAGAGGGAATTATCCAGGGAGGGAGGTGTGGGAGGACGCTGATAAGGGTGAGATTCCTATCTAAAGATGACTGAAGATTAATTTCTCAGACAGACATCGTGATGGGATTGCCATGAAAAGGCCAGACAGTTTGACATTTTGCCTCCCTCCCTCTCTTTTGCAGCTTTTCTCTCGCCCTGTCTCTTTCCTCTGTGGCTTTCTGCTCTCTTCCTCCGGGATGGCAAAAGAGTGACTTTGTGATACTCGGGCGATAAGAAACCTCGTCTGTGTGTTCCACTATCTTTTTAAACCACAAGGTTAGGCCATCCGCAGTACAGAGCTGTACTGAGTCGGGCTGACATCAGGCAGGAAGTGATAAAATACCTATTTGTGGCTCAGCAAGGATCTTCTATATTTAACTGGAAATGGCCCTTTGAAAAAGGTGTAATGTCTTATTAACCTTTCACCAGTGTTCTGCTTACAGCTCTCAAACATTCTGGCCAACTTCTGCTTTTACAATGACAAGTTTCATTAAAATGAATGCTACATAGGTAAAGAAAGACTGAAATAGATTGTATTCTTTGTCATGGCCAAAAATCCATCTTATAAAAATAATTCTGAAGCCAAGCTTAAACAAACATAAAGAAAGATTCTCTTTGATCCAGCGTTGCATCCCTTCAAAGTTGTCAGACTCACAATAGACCGTGTTAAAAGAGAATCAAAATAAACTAGACTGAATCTGAGAAATCATGTTGTTGTCAAAGCTGCAGCTTTTATCACCCAAAATGTGACTTGACAGCTGACAGGTTTAATGTTGATGTGTGCTGGGTGATAGGGCTGCACAATAAGTGGGAATTTTATTATCCTGACATGACAGCATGATAAAGAATCACATAAGATACACGAAGAATATCATTACATTTACAAACAAGCAGCGCTGTCGAACTTGTGATTTTTGTTTTCCATTATTCCCTGAATATGAAGTTAATCTTAGTTTTGCCAGAGTTAATCTTATTTTGTATTTTACAGCTATTTTTCTCGGCCCTTACTTATAATATCTAGCAATTGCTGGGCATATTTTGATATGGGAATAAATGTATTTAAAGAGATGTATTTTGTGTAGGGATCTGGTAACCAATCTGCTGATATTTCCAAACACATTTTTGCCAGTGTGAATATTTACACACCTTTCATTTTCTAAACAACATGAGGAGAGGGAAGGAGACGTCTAGTAGTTGTTTTACGTTTGGGGTTTTATTCAAAGTGTTCAAGGCTCATGAATTTGACGTAAACAACATGAAAGCATGGATCCAAACTACCTTGTACCAACGGTTCAGACTGGTGGTGGTGTAAGGGTGTAGGGCACTGGTTCCCAACCTGGGGTCAGGGACCCCCCAAGAGGGAGGGGCGGGAGGCTTTGTCTGCTCTGAGGCTACCAAAATTAGATTTGCAAATATTGATTTAACACAGTGATAACACAGTTATTAACTAGTTTATATACAGGTCTTTTGATAAGAAAAGCATGTATAGGCCTTTTTTAGGGTATTATCAGTGAAACAAATGAAATCTGTGTTGATTTTTGGTAGCAGTATGCCACTTTTTCTTCTCTCTTGGGTACTGGGGGGGCTTTTCTTGGCTAATTTGCGGGGGGGAAGGAAATATGGTTGGGAAACACTGGTGTGGGGGATATTTTCTTGGCATATTTTGTGCCCTTAGTTCCAGTTGAGCATTGAATAGATGCCACAGCCTATCTGAGTATTATTTCTGACCATGTCCATCCCTGTATGACCACAGTGTGCCCGTCTTCTGATGGCTACTTCCAGCTGGATAATGCACCATGTCACAAAGCTCAAATTGAAATGTGTTGTTGCTTGCTCTCACAGTCACTCATTTTTAACTCATTTGGATTTCTGAATAGGGGTGTTAGATATTTCATAGTGTGATGCCGCATTGATATTTTGAAATGCAGTATCATTAATTGATAATTTACTTTGTTGGTGTGATAGTTTTGTTATGTTATTTCACACCCTGACCACTAGTTGGTGGCTGGCATTAGAATCTTCCTTCTTCTCCTCTCTTTAGACGAGATCACGCAAGCCTTCCAGTGTGATTGAGCCGTTTGCTCATGCCTACCCAGCAGAGCGACTTCTGCAGCGTTTATAGTGAATATGTGGACTTCTTGGCTTCCAAAACATTAAAGATAGTACAAACTCGGACAGGAGTCAAGTTGTTTGCCAGATATGCCACGCCAGAGTGATAAACTTTGACAGCACAATGAATCTGAGAGCTAAACATCATAGCGTTAGCATTACAGCTAACGTGAAACAAGCCTATTGAAGCTACCGCTGGCCTCTACTTATGCAACCATAATCACAGTTAAAACTTCATTTTTATTTGTCAGGACCGGTGCATCTTAATGTCTATTACAAACTTATTGAAACCAGCTGTCTGCAACTTGTTGAACTGAATCACAGATGGCTTGATTAGAGCTGCAACAGCTTGTGGGGCTTTTCCATTACATGGCGCGGCGCGGCTTGACTCGGCACTGCAGCCCAGCACAGCAAGGGGTTTGCTTTTCCACCACAACCAAGCCACCCATTTGAGGGCACGTCTAGAGCTGATGACGCAGTGTTTTGAGCCCTCCTCAATCTCTCTACTCTGTCTGATCTGAATGACTTTACATCGTGTTAAAGCAAAAATCAAACTGTAGACCAACAGCACTGCAAGCTGCTCTTTTTACTTTCCCTCCCTCTCTCTCTCCCCTGTCTCTTTCTCCCCCTCTCTCTCTATCCGCAATCAGTAAACAAAGAATAATTTGCACTTACCATTATTGATTTGTGGGTCTCTAAAGAGCAGAAAATTAACACAATCATATTTTTGCATTGGGCGGTGAGAACGGCATGCTTTACTAGCGCCAGAATAGATTAAAGAGACTCCGTCATGGGCGAAATGTTATGAACATCTCCAGCATTTTATTTTTTTAAAGTCTAGAATTCACTTGTCTAAGAAGGAAAAGGGGACAAACTTTTGTTATTAGTAGGTGCAGAAAAAAGGTGTATTCCTGGATCTGGAATACACTTTTCCTGGTACTTCCTGATCCCAGTCGTCAGTGTGAGAAGCAGTGCACAACTATCCAACTGTGGTAGGCACAAAAATCTCAAGTTTTGGTTTTGTGTTACAAATATTTAAGTCATACAGTGAATGCTGACACTGCTGGAACAGATTTATAGACAGCTGGAGCAGGGGCTGGGATAAATCCCCCCAGCAAATCAAACCCTGCGGAGCGCTTCGACGTCAGTGTGACGCGCTTGAAGGTGGGGCTGGCCTGCCATTCGAGTGCAGAATGGCACGACCAAACTGTTGATGAAAATACAAATCAGCACGGCTTGGTTTGGCTCAGCGCAGCAAGAAGCTGTAGTGGAAAAGCCCCAACTGTTTGGACAGCTGCCAGTGACGTTCTAAAATGGATTCATCTTGTCGAGAGCTATACCTTTTTAAAGCATGACTGTAGAAGTGGCAATTCAATTTTTCATTGTTTCTTATGTCCCCTACTAATTAGTATTTGTTTATGTACCAGTTTGACCCCCACTTTACCTCTGAAATCCAAAGTTATTATAAAAAATGCACCTACACCATACAACAATTTTATCTACCTCAAAAACCAGCCCTTTCCTTTTCATGTTCCGTCACTGTGCTTCCACTGTCTGGCGTTTGTAAGCCTCATGGAGTCATCTGATCTCCAGGCGGTAGTTGCAGTTTGCACCAGTGACTCCTTTTCTTATTTGTCGGCTGTCATATGATTCTTATGCAGCACAGTACCACCTGACTTTCTATTCCCTGTGTAGCTCACTGGATCAAGCTAAACGCTGCGGCACATTCCTTCTACTGCAAGTCTTTAACTCAAAACACAGAGCTGATACTGTATGTCTTTGTGAATCAAAGCCTCCGCCAAATGTCACATTATGTTAAATAAGGTGATAAAGATGCCAGCCCAGTTCTGTCCAGCACCTCAGCTGAATCGGCTGCCGTCAGCAGCCACGCTTTATCTCTCATTCTGCCGAGCCTTTTGGTTTCCCCTAGTTAAGCCTGTTTTTAAGGAGCGGTAAGCAAAATGTTTTTCCTCTGCAACATATTACCCACAGATTTCTCAGGAGGATAGCAAAGGAAAAAGCTGCTGCTGCTTTTTTTCTGCATGTCCCTTTTTAATAAGCTGCTTATTTTCATCCCACCTTGGTATCTCTCTTTTCTCCTCTCTCTAGCCTTCTGATTCCCTCCGTCTCTCTTAAAGCTGCTTTTCCCATCCTGTTATATTTCTTATTTTTGACTCCTTTCTCCTCCATCTTCTCTTTCTTTTATCCCTATTTTTACTCATCCCCAACATCCCTAACATTTCTATTTCCTCCTCTTAAAGTATTTTGCTTTTCTGTCCCTGTGCTATGTTAAATATTAACTCTTTTTTTGTAGCATCTTTTAAAGCTTGCAGCTCATTAATGCATTTACCATTTCTGTCTAAGTTCCTTTTTTAATATTCCACCCCCTTTTCCTTTCGACTTGTTTAATCCATTACTCCTTCACACCCTCACCATGTCCTTCCTCCTTCCTCCTCTACTTTTTTTATCCTCAACCTTAATGCGACTACTTTCATCCTTCTTTCTTCCTGCCAAACCTTCCCCGTGCTCTCAGCTTGGTGGTAACACCTCTTGGAGATTGATGAAGCTCAGCAAAACATGGCTGAGGCCGACCTCAATACTATAAAATGCCTGAGTGCACTTTCCTAGCACCGAAGCACCAAGTTGCTCGCTGTGTTTTTTTGTTGTATGTGTGTTTGAGAACGTGTGTGTTTCCTTTACTGGGGTGGAGCAAAGAGTGTACGGCAGAAATAGGCTTGCTTAGTGGTGCTGACTGTAGACTTTTTCAGAGAAAGTCTCTGAAGTTGGTTGGTTATGCACCTGGATGTGATAAATTTTGTTGTCTTAAATGTCATCCAAAAATAATGCTCTCTTTCTCTCTCTCTCTCCTTATGCATGATTTATTCTTCTGCGTCACATCTACGCCATAGCATATTAGCATTTGCCGGACTAAACCTATGCAGAGGCCTGACATGCCTCTCCCCCTTTATTCAGATGAATTGTCAGTCGTTTTATTTTTGGCACAATGTACATCAGTTTTTTGTTTTTTTTTTAACGTATTGAACCTGTAAGTATATTTTGGACATTCACATTTATGCATGTACTGTATTACCAAGCTGTGTCCAAGACACCAAGCATTAAGAACGAGTTTGAGGTGAGTAGCCTGTATGAAATTGAAGTTTTTCATTGTGCACCAAGATTAGTAAGAAGTCAGAAAAAAATTGTATGATTTTAATTGTAGGACAAGGGTATCAACACCTGGTTTCAGAAGGACTAGTGTAAGCAGAGTACCAGAGTTTCCTTGTGTTTGGTACCACTTGTTGCTCAAATATGGCTCAGACTGGGAGAATTAAAAAGTTTTACATGGATCCCCACAAGATGGCAGTGTGAGTAAGGTAAGCACTGTTACCACTGTCCATGGAAAATAAATTATTCTCAGCAGATACCCCTGTTACAAGAAGACTGAGCTAGCAAAGCATTTTATGCTTATATGTGCCATGAAATGTCACTGCCATGGTGTGATGGAGATCGAAAAAAGATTGATGTAATAATTTCCAAAATTAGAAGCATGACTTTTTCTTGCAAAATAGCTGTTTATTAACCTTGCAAAGCAGATGGATTTTCCTGTTTCTGTATTTCTCACTGCCTTTTTGCAAAGCTCCCATCTGAACAGATTGGGCCCTGTAAGAAAGTGACAGGACCAATCAGGAGTAAGAGGCAGTACTGTTGGGCGTGGCGGAGTCGTGATGTAAGCAAGCAGCGACAAGAGGCTGGTGTAATTATGGCGGAAGAGATTAGCGTGGATGCTGCTATAGTGTCAGTTTAATCAGAACTTGACTACATTTCTTTATTAACAGAACAAAGAACAGCAGTCAGTTGTTTCCTTTTCAAAAAGGACAAAAGTTGTGTACCGACATGTCTATAGTCACCATGGTATAGTCACCCATTATGCGATTCTCTATAGAGTTTACTCCTCGGTAGCGGCACTCACCTATGACGTCACGTGTTTTGTTGCTCTAATTGGCCCGTAAAGATGTGAAAGAGAGAACATTCATCCAATCACCCCCGAGTTCTTTTTTTCAAAGGCTCTGCCCTTTCCCAAACACAATCTAAGGAAGGTTTTTCAGATGGATGTGTGAAACAAATCCATCTGGCATGTCAGGGTAGCCGTTTATAGCCTTTCAAAACAATTTAAATTTCCTTTTTTCACATTTATCTGCCTGCATCATTCTAAAACCAGCTGTCTAAAGCCTAACAAACAGAATTACAGCTAACAGTATCAGGCTGCTTGATTCGAGCTGCAGTGCCTCAGTTCAGACTGCTGTTGCCAGCGAAGTTCTAAATCCATCCTGTTGCATCTTGAAACTTTGGTCAGAACTGAGCTTAAGAAATATGGGTTTGGGTATCATCAGTGAAGACTGACAATCCCCAGTCCTGTGTTAGACAGCAGTTACCTGCATGATGAACTGATTCACATATCCATTGAATGGATATATTTCCTATTTATCTGGGAAACCTTCCATACAAAGCATTTTGGAAAGGTGGGACTGTAAAAAGAATTCTTAGGTGATTAGATGAACGTTCTGTCCATCACATTCAATACAGCCAATCAGAGCAACAAGACAAATTAATGTAGTCAGGCTGTGCTTAAAACCTGAGCTCTAGAGGCTTGCGCTGCTATAATACATGAAGGGTGGAGTTTCCCAGTGAAACAAAACCATTTTCTCTGCAAGGATAAGGCTTTAATGTGGCTCTTAGCTCTTATTTTAATAAAGAAATTTTGTCCAGTTCTGATTAAGCTGCCGCTATACTGCAGCTATAATTGTGCTAAAGCTACCACGGAAGTAGCTATTGTATACGCTGGTGAACCCGTCCCACAATGATTGCAAACTCATACCAAACAAGTCCAGAAGAAGAGCAAAAAAGTTTTTTTTCCATCACGAAAAGCTTTCTGTGTTGTTTCTGTTCTTTTTCATACAGAAACATGGTCCAGTTCTGATAAAACTGCCGGCTAAATTCAAGCTAACTGCCATTCTGGCGGCAGCCATTGCTATCGGCTTTCAGCACAACTAAACCCCGCCAACAGCTACTGCCTCCCCGTCCTCAAATTATGCTGATTTGTGCAAACAGTGTTCGGCTCGGCACAAACATTGTGGATTGGAGCTGTTGAGAATTGCCTGATAACAGACTGGCAAATTGATCTACTTTGCACGGTTAGGACAGCAGTTACTTCAGCAAGTTTTGTACGAGAAATGACAAACCAAACAAGAAAAGAGTTAATAGAGAATTAGCCTCTTAATTTTGCTCTCAAAGCGCACAAGATTGATGCATTAAATTTTAAGTTGTACAAATCCTTCTCCTAGAGGAAGCATGTCCTTGAATCTGCCTAGATAAGCAGGAGTCCTCCCATAGTCATAGTCTGATAAAATCCTGTAGAAAACAAAAACGCAACTTAGTAGTTTTTGATTTTTTTTTTTTTTAACAAAATGACAACATAGTCAGCAACACATATTAAGACACTGGCAGACTTTTTGTTTGGAACTTTATTGTAAGGGTTACTAGGGTATTAAATTCTTAACATATAAAACAGGTACATTTGGGCACATCATGTCTCCTTATTATTACTCTAATAGTTTTAGAAACAACAATGCTGCATCCCTGTTTTAAAAACAACTGGTGTTTTGCACAGGATGCAGAGGTCAGCAGAGTAACTGTACAGATAGTTGGAGATATATTACCAGAAAGGGTAATAAAATATAGAAAGCACTGGGGACCTACAGGAGACTGTAATGCAAAGAGCTTTTCTAATGCATGACTTTGCAAAGTCTGGGACACATAAGTGAGATTTATGCTTCATCAAACGTACTTCTAAACAGTATTTTTCACTTTTAGAAGACAACAGACACAAAGGATGAAGACTAAGTGGTTGGTTTGGCTAATGCACATTTTGGGCCTGTCTCCCACTCAGTGAATTAGAGAGCCCCTGGCAGAGCTTAGTCACAGAAATAATTTGACCTTTCAGACGAAAACTTTGTGTTTAAAAGTGCAGACTTGTGATCATAGTGTCTGAAGCTGAGCCCGCCTGACATGTTTACTTTGAATGTCTAAAAAAGCCTTTGTGTTTTGACGTGTCTTTTTTGGCCAGATGTTGGCACTTTGAAAGGAACTGTTAAAGATCAGGAATAGAAAGCAGCTTTTCGATTCAAGGCACAAAAACTGTTTCCCAGCCATTAAAAGTTTGGAGAGATTGGCACAGGCTGACTGGCATCATGGTTGTAGCAGCCTTTTGAATCAATATCCACAGTGAGGAGTTTGACTGGTGCAAAAAACATTATTCCTCTCAGTGAGCACTGTGAAACTAACAAAGAAAGCCACAGGAAGCTTTATGTACGAGGCTTCAAAACCCAAAAAACAAAATTTTAATGCAGTGCTCAACTTATATGATCATAGATAGATGCTTAAATAAGTCTCCATATGTTCAGTTCTCAGTGCATCGCAGTTTACTACTTGATATGTGTTTAAAGTTTTCTTTCTCTCGCCTCAAGTTGTGTCACAAAAACACTACTTTCTGATATGGCTATTTCACAATAAAAGCATGCAATCAACATAAGACATGGGGACTTTAATTTTTTAAAAAACTTGTCTGAAATAATGTGTTTGTGATTGAATATACAGACATTTGGCAGAGTTTCGTTTAACTGCAATTGTATGCCATTAGAGCTCGTCCTTTAGCTCCTTTGACAACATTCAGAGCCACAGTCAGCTTCTTTCAACCATCTGTGATTTAAATCAAGCAAAACATAAGCAGTGATAATCTTAGGCTAATAATTCCTTATCTTGTTAAACATAAATGTTGGTTAACTAGTCCAAATGAGGTTAAGAGAGCACTCATCAAACAGTCAAATTTGAGCACTATTTATTTAAATGATGATAACAGCTAACAGCTAACCATTCACGTGTATAGCCTGTTTGGAAGCTGCAAACAGACTGACAGGGACACTCTGCAGAGTAAGCACACTCACATAATGTTGTTATTCCAGACATCTCACTCACAGAGGAGACAACTCAAGTCTAACAGATTACTGTGCCACAGTTCTTTTTCATTGTAAACACTGATGGCCTCTCCTGTCCCGAGGAAAGAGCAGGACGTAGGCAGAGCAAAACATGCAAAAAAACCGAGGCTCAATATGAGCTGTTGTCCTCAGAAATCCCTGTTACACACTACTTTTATTTATTTGCCACATTGGCTGGTAGCTTGAGCTATCAGTGGCATTAGTTTTCCCTGTTTACACACTGTAATCAAACGTATTTAAACTGGTGCTGATGGACTGTCAAAATCCACTTTATGGCAGAAGTAATATCAGTGACAGTACTGATACCACTACAGAATAAGAAACCAATTGTTTGAGTGAGTACCTCATTTCCTCTGCAGACACATGCTGCCTTGGTTTGCCTGACTTTGTGAAGACATGTTTTGGTAAAGAGGCTGTCCCTTCTCTGGGAGATTATATAACTTAAAACCTGCATGTTGCCCTGAAATCTCCCAAAGTCTCATTTTTTTCCTTCCAAGTTTAATTCATTATCAACTTTGAGATCTTATTTTCTTAATGAGGATATATGGTTGCTCTTTTCTAGTTTGTTAAATCCTGGTAAAGCATTATGTCCTACACACACACTAACATAATCACAGTGGGTCTTTGCAAAGTGCTGACAAAGAAATCCCTTTAATTCTGCATTTAAGAATCTTACTGGATAAGAGAGAACATGAAAAACAACAAGCCACCTTCCCACAGTCAGTTCTTGAATGCATGCAGGCACAAACTGAGGTGCACGGCCAGAAATATGCACAACTCTTCTACTGAACGAACTGCATTCCATAAATCATACACACCTGGGTGCACAAACACACAATGTGGCTAGGTTACAGTAAAGGGACTGAGACTGAAAATCACTGCTTATTACTTTGTCTGTACTGTAGCCAGGCTGCCAGGCTCCCCTGAGGTTGCGGTAATTGACTTGTCCAATCCGTCTTTTCAACACGTTTTTCTTTCCCCCGCTTCTTCTGTCCGGCGTTTGCCGGAGGGACAGCGCTGCCGCACAAAAGATATCGGCCGTGGTGTCAAAACTCACAAGTGAACAAAACTCTCCTGCTGTAATGAATACTGCCACGCTGTCGGGTTTTAATATCCCAAATGTCCACTTCCGCTGCTCACAATAATGAATATTTAATGCAGTTGTCATGCTCCAGAACCTTCCACTCCCCATGCACATTCAAAGGTCTGGCTTGAGTCATCATGCGTCTTTCCTCTGTTTCATTACTGAGAAGATCCCTGGAGGCTGCAGCAATTGACTTTTCCAGACCTCATTTGAAACTGTTTGTCTTTCGTTTTCTATTTGACATGTCCACCTGTTGCTATAGGGTTGCTATGTGGGAGAACTTATCACTGTTGTCAAAGACTTACAGAAGGAAGGATTTTTCCTCAATAGAAACCTAAGCCATTAACGACACCCTGACCGTACTGTGCTTTAATAAGCTAGTACAAGTCAAGAGTTCAACTAGGAGGTTCTGCCAAGAGACGGATGTTAAACCCCATTTACACTCGTACAAAACTCTTGGTTGGAAAAGTTTTCTGGTGACATGTGAACGCTAAAAGCTGAATTTTTCACTCAGAATTTTATTCTTGCAAGCCTTCTTGTATTCTGGTATGAGAATGCAGCAGGAAACATTCAGGAAAGATCACTGCAGGCGAGCAGGAGGGGGGTGATGATGTTTATTTCATGTGGCCAGTGCACAAAATTAAACTGCTTTAGTATGTTTTGTGTTTGCCAGTATGTCCTTCTCTACGCTTCTGTTTCATACAGAGTGAAATATTTCATTACTTTGCTTTAACCTTGATGATTACGGCTTACAGCTCGTGAAAATTAAATATTAGAATATCACAAAACCTCGGTCCAAAAAAGGATTTATTACACAGCAATGTCTTCCTTCTGGAAAATGATGCAAATTTATGCACCCAATAATTTCTCAAAGCTCCTTTTGCACAAATTACTGCATTAGTGCAACTTGGCATGGAGCCAATCAGCCAGGGTGTTATGAAGCCCAGGTTGCTCTGATAGCAGCCTTCAGCTCATCTGTATTGTTGAGCCTGGTGTCTCTCATCTTCCAGAGATTCTCCATGGGGTTCAAGTCAGATCAGTTTGCTAGCCAGTCAAACACAGTAACACCATGGTCAAACCTGTGTCTGGTAGCTTTGGCTTCACTGTGGGCATGTGCCACATCCTGCTGGAAAAGGAAATCAGTATCCCCACAAAGGTTCATAGAAGATGGAAGCATGAAGTGCTCTAAAACCTCCTGGTAGACGGCTGACAGCATTAACTCTGGACTTGTTAGAGCAGAGTGGACCAACAGCAGCAGATGACATGGCACACTGACTGTGGAAACTGAAAACCCTGGACTTACCTTGGATTCTGAGCCTCTCTGATCTTCCAGACTCTGAGACCTTGAATTCCAAATGAAATTCTAAATTTAGTTTCATCTGAAAAGAAGGCTTTGGACCACTGAGCAACAGTCCAGCTCTTTTTCTCCTTAGCCCAGGTGAGAAGCTTATAATGTTGTCTGTGGTTCAGGAGTGACTCAACCCTGGGAAAACGACACTTGTTGTCCATTTCCTGGACCTGTCTTTATGTAATGGCTCCTGATCCACTGACTCCAGCCTCAGTCCACTCCTTGTGAAGCTCTCAAGTTCTTGAATCTGCTTGTTTGACAATCCTCTGAAGGCTGAGCTCTTCCCTGTTGCTTGTGCACCTTTTCTTACCACACTTTTCCCTCTAGTGAACTTTCCATGAATCTGCTTTGATACAGCCTCTGAGAACAGCCTGCCCTTTGAACAGTTACCCACTGTGGCTAACCATTCTTGTGGAGAGTGCCAGTGATTGTCCCCTGGACATCTGTCAAGTCAGCAGTCTTCCCCATGATTGCAGTTGTGTATTGAACAAGAGTGAGAGAATACAGGCTCAGAAAAGCTTTGCAAACTTGACTTTTCCAATATTTTCTGATATTTTGAGACAGTGTATTTTTTATTTCCATTAGCAGCAAGCCGTAATCATCAAGATTAAAACAAAAGGACGTCTAGAAATATTCCACTGTGTATGAGATGAATCCAGAATTTCTCAAAGTTTAACTTTTTTAAGTTCTGGGGGAAACAAACTTTTAGATGATGTTTTATTTTTTTGAGATGCACCTGTAGACTGAAACTTTCTGGGTTCATCTCCCAGAATATACTCGGCAAGAAATTATGAGTAGAAAAATAATAAATGGTACACTGAGGTATAACATAGAGACATAGCTTTATCAGCACAGTGTGTCAGATAACAGCAATAACAACAGCTTTACGACTGTTATACAGCATCTCTCAAGGGACCTATGACTCAAAAGAGACCTGTTAGCTCCGGTTAGAACATTTTCTCAGTGATACCAGAGTGGGGAGGATTCACTTGTCCCATATTGGGCCTAAGTCACTAATATCTTCCAGAGATTTTCCTTAAATTCATGCTTATACTGCGTGTATCAGTGTTCTGAAGTTGATGAAAGCCTGGTGCTTGTAAGCTGGAAGCACATTTCACTTAAGCACAAAGAAATGTCCTTTTTATGCCCAAATAAGGGCATGTGACTGCAAGGCAGTGTGCAAACACAGATTGCTGTGATAAAATAACCCTGTACTGTTGTCAAACACTAGTCAAGTTCTCTTACACTGTGTTTCCCAAACATTTTTCCATGTTGAGTATTACCATGTGGCATATTGATAAAAAAAGAGGCATTAAACATGCAAGAAATCATCAAATTTAGGCATTGATGGCCACATTTTAACCTATAGCATTTGCCATTGCATAAACAGTACACACTGCAAATTTGAAACTGCAAATTTAACACCCTTCGAGTTAAAAATTAACACTCCACCAGGGTTTATATGGGAACCACTTATAAGAGTGTTAAATTGTAAAGTGTTAAAATTTCAACACTAGCAAAGTGTTAACAAACAACTCTTACAGTGTAAAATATTAAAACTATCATAGTAAATTATCAGTGTTGATTTAACCCCCATGGTGTTAGATTTAAAACTTTCCCAGAGTTTACATAAGTTCCCTGGAAAGTGTTAAATTAATATCTCATAGTGTTAATTTTTAACACTCACAGTGTTGTTCTTGTACACAGTGCCAAGTAATTTATAATTATTATAAATTGCCAGCTCACATCAAATTTCTCTGGTAATGTAAGGTATCACATGGCAGGTACCAAACAGTAAGACAGTCACAGCATCTGTGTTTGCCCTGAGTTTAACAATTGCACTGGCATTTTGACAGTCAGCCATCCATCACCACAGTCAGGATGTGACCAACGGAATAGACAGCTACACTCATGGTGCAGAAGTGTTTAACATAAAAAAAACAACAATAATTCACCAGAAACATGAGCAGAGGAATTCCAACAGTGATAGCTGTAAAACAGGCAACATCTAAACACAACTATAATACATCTAAAATATCTAAAACTTCTAAAACACATCCAAAATTCATCTAAACATTCTGCACCAAGGCATGATGGGGAAACTCTACCCCCCAGATTTTCAATAACAATGGGCAGGGCTTAAATCAGTTAACTCTCTTCAGAGTTAAATTAACACTGCACAGATCAACACTGTCAAATAACTCCAACACTGAAGGCCATTTAACTCTGAATGGAGTTAAAATTACACTTGGAGTGTTAAAATCAACACTGAAATTTTTAACACTGGGAATCCCACACTCCAGTTTTTGCTGTACATCAAATATTAAATTCAGCCCTGGTGTGGTGTATCGAGAAATCTCACATCTTTCATATTTAACCATTTGCCTTGCAAACATGGCTCATGTTTTTCTCAGTACAGGCCTTAAAAAGTTTTAAATTGTTTTTTAAAAAAGTTTGTAGGAACCCTGAGTTGGTGAATGAGGCTTATTAAGTTTTATTTAGGGAGAAAGCTTTATTGAGCTGATGGCATTGGCTGAGCCGGAGTAAAAGCCACTATCATAGCCAACGACAGCTCCAAGATTGGAACCTGATACTCTTATGAGTCACTTGTTTGAAGTCCCAGATGGTTAAATAAGCCGATTGTTGCTATTCATATACTGATACAGCATGTACATCCAACAACATGCAGCATTGATTAAAGGCAGTAACTCCCAGCATTGGATGCTGTTGCTTTTACGTCACGCCCTGTCTCTTGAGACCTCCAGTCTGTTTTAGGCGTGCATATGTGCAAAAGGTTTAGACAACTTCCCGGGTAAGATTGTTTTTTGGATTTTGCCAATGAACTTAAACATACAAAACTATTTCAACGTTAGCTCCATCTAAGGGGGAGATTTTCACCTGGTTACTGTGATGGAAACGAAATGTGTGAAGGAAATGAATTCGTAGGCTTTGTTTGTTCAAAGCCTCTTAACACAGCAGTTTCAGCTCCATTAGCAGTGGAGGGGCTCACAGGAAATAGACCTGCTTCTCCTATAGAATAAGAGAAAAAGCTTGTGTGACACATCCAGGTATAATGCATACCGTCTTCTCTGTCCCAGGGGGAAGGCATGCATTCCCTGTCCTATCTATGCACCGTTCAGGCCCTCATCCTGCAAACTGCTGAAGTTGGACTGTGAGATTTGTATAACTTTGCCGTGAGCTACTGTATTGGCTCAGAATAATGAGTCCTGGAAACAGAGATAATCTTTTTTCCCAACACGAAGGAGAAGAAACACGGTTTACATTCAAATTGCTTTGTTCTAACTTTTGTGCATCTTTAATGGGTTCTCGTTGACAGCAACAAGGCCGAGCTTTGTGACTGTTCCACAACGTGATAACGCTTTGCTTTGTAATAAAACTGAATTCTGGAACAATGTAGTACCCAGAGGACACAGCAGAGACAAATGCCCTACATTCAGTGGCTTTAATAAAGGTTTTTCTTTTAATTATCTGCATTGTTTTGCATCTTTAACCAGCTACAGTTGATTTAGTATCATACAGCTTTATTCTAAAGTTACACGTGCTTGTCTTATCTGATCTCAGGATGAAATTATTGAAGCAGCGTTAAACTCAGCTTTAGGAGGATGTTGTGAAAATGGATTTGTTTTGTGTCCAGCAGTGAAACCTGCAGCTCATATGCTTTTTCCCAGAATAGCTGTGTAATGCAGTCCTGAGGAGCTGCCCTTTGATTGAGGCGTGTTAATGAGCTGAACTTCACAGCTATAATTGGGTTTTACAGTGTCATTGATCTTTAAGGACAGGGCCTTTTGAAAGTTTTAATTTTCTCTCAGATTAAATCATTGGGATGTAAATGTCATGTGAGGTACCCTTTAGCTCGGCGATGAAAGCTATTTGTTTTCATTAGCAACGCCTTGAAAATCTGCCCTTTTTCCTGATTTACTGCGTCACATTCTATGCCACACTTTACTTCTCTCTCACGTAGGACTGTCCAGTTTGAGAATGAAACCAATAAAGATTGATTTTACAGTCTTAGAGGTCTTATTGTATGGTTCTACAAGGCAAACTTAAGGTAAAAAGATTGGAACATGTTTAAAGTCAGCCTCCTTCTTTCAATAAACATAACTGACTGATGAATTCTTCAGATAAATAACAAACCTTTAGTTTACAGTAGTACCATACTATCATAATATACTAGGGAAGCAGTGGCTCAGTCTGTAGGGACATGGATTTGGAGATGGTGCTTGAGTTCATATTCCATGTCTGAAATTTGATCAGGTCATTGAAGAGGTGCCAGTCCACTTCCAAGGTACACTACATCTAACTGCCCAGGCCCCCATTTATAGCTCTTCACTTCTTGAGATTCACAAAGTATGTCTTCTTCTCTTAAACTATTCTATAATGTGCAACTGATTTAGGGATGCACAGTGAATGGAAGTTTAGATTACATTGCATTATGTCCAACTGCAATTTCCTTTTTCTTTGCAAGTTGTTTTTTCCCTGTGTACTGCGTTTTTTTTTTTGCAACTTCCCTAACAAGAGTAATGAAAGCTGCACTGGCAGCTATTAAAGAAAGTACTGACATGGTTTTGGGTGCAAAATTAGGATGTTTATTTCATAATGCAGCATGATGAGGCAGTAAGAAGCAGTTCAAATCAATCAGACAAGTAACATCCTTCAAACATCCAAGTCATGTCTGATGGACATGGCCTCAACTTAACCTTCTGTTCATGCATAGAAGTAAAACTGTGAGACATCAAAACACTAAATACTCGTCTGTATTTTTGTACCACTCCATCAGCTTACACTTCAGACTCTGCTCTCCCCCTCAGGTCTGCTTCTTAATCTCTAATGATGATTAATGTGGGCTCTGTGCATATTGGCAGCACTGTGTTATTGGCATACTGACAGGGTTGTTAAGATGGATAACTATGCAAGAGCGTTTCTGTTTGTGTGAGCGTATGAGACCTAACTTAGTAGCCCCCCCTCTCTGCAGCTTAGCCGTGAAATCAATTGATTTGTGTGTCTGGTCAATGGAGAAAATGGATTTGTGGAAAGGGCTGAAAAACAACACTTAAATTAAACCTAGTCTCTGATTTTCTGTGTTTGTTGAACTGTTCAAAGAACAATAGAATCCCCCGGCAAAATGTAGAAAGTGATTTATTCACCGTGCTGTGCATAAAAAGTTTTTAACTTTCCTGTTTGTGTGGTTTCACAGGAGATGGTTCGGAGGGGGGAGATCCTGGATGACAGTATGGAGGATGAGTTCTACCTTCGCCGCCTGGATGCTGGATTGTTTGTCCTTCAGTTGATTTGCTACATCATGGTGGAGATCAGCAGCTCAGGGATCTCTCAGGTACTCAAAGTCTGACTTGTTTTACCCCTCATTAGTTATTGATACACATCTGATCAGAAACGCTGTTTAAGCAAATAGAAGTCAGGTGCCTGTTTGTCACGATGTTTGGGTTGTTCACATTTACAACGCCAGAGTCGAGATGTTACATATTCACTTGTTTTGGGATGGCTGTAATTCTGCTAAATGATCTTTTGTCTCAAGCTTGTACATCCTAAATGGTGTCCACCTAGGAGGAAGAAGAGATGCATATCTGCCTTTAGCAACATTTATGTAATAATAGCCATGACTTTTGGTGTAGAACATGCATATTAATGCCTATTTTGCCATCAAAAAAGTGGACTCTGTCCTATATACTAGAAGACATAATACAGACCAGACTACTGGTGCATTTTTTGCAACACCTTTACTAATTATCCAGCAAGTAAAATGAACTTTTTCGTACTGTTATGTAAATAAATCTAGTTAAGTGCCGGTTTGATTTAAGAAGACTTTATAATTTAACTAATTTATGTAACAGGATACCCCTGTTTTCTTCAAATGCAGAATTATGAACCAAAAGGGGAGAAAAGCTGCTAAAAAGTGGCAACAACCTCTGTCGGTCTGGTGAATCAGCCTCTTGTAATACGCAATGAATAAGGGTTTATTTTCAGTGGTGTACAGTCATTTTAAAGTGCGATGTTGCCAGCCACACTGGTGGTCATAACAAGTGCGCCTATACATGGGATGCAGACAACTTTCTAGATTGAAAAAACAAGTATTAAAACTAAAAGTGTGATTTTCACACTGGACAGTACACACAGTATAAAGTTCAACAAAACTGTATTGGATTGGTGTATAAACAGGTTTACTCAGCAATACCTGCATTTTCTGCAGTATTGGATATATTATTTATTTGTTTATTTAATGTTTATTTGTATAGGGACAAGTATGAAGCAAGTAAACCGTTGCCACACACTACAGCATTTGGAGCTTGAGCTAGTTTGCAATGCCCGTCCCTAGCTGGGCTTTTAAAATACATAAAATTCCCAAATACACACAACAGTCGGATACAAGTATCTTAATTGGAACAACTCCACTGATGAGGAAGAATACCAGTACAGTATATATGTTTCAGCGGTCTGGTTATGGCACATTATGAGATATGAAGGAGCTGTTTGCAATGCACAGAATGGGATGAATTTTCAGTTGTGTGAGTTCTAATGCAGTGTGCGTAGCCAAGTCTATAGTTTAAAAAAATATCAAAAGTGAAACTTTTATGGCTATTAATTACTGATCCTCTGTTTTCCCACATTCAGCTTCAGCAGAGGGTCCACCAAATTCTCAACCTTCGAGGAGGCTCTGTCAAAGTAGTGCGGCATGTCATGAGAGGTAAGTAACTTTATTTCTAAAATTCTTTTTTTTTCTAAGATTTATTTTTGGGCATTTTTGTGCCTTTACTAGATAGAGGAGGACAGTGATAAAAGTCGGAAACAGGGTCAAGAGTGGGGGAGAGACATGTGGTAAAGGGCCTCAGGCCGGATTCGAACCCAGGCCACCCACGTACATGGGGAGCGCCTTTAACCACTAGGCCACCTGCTCCCCAAATTCTCTTTTAAAGGTAAAGTTCATTTATTGTGATGGCATATTTTCAAAATAAATCACATTTTAGATGCAGTATGACAAAATTACCCAAATATTTGCCTCTTTTTAGCAACAACACTCTTCCATTATGCTGAAGTCTGCTATCTGTGCACTAATCAGCTGTTATTGCCAAATTTCTGCAGTTGTTCCACAAGTATTGCCCTCTCACTCCACAGTTCTAAACCTTAATTCCTTAGGGAAACATCTATGTATAGACTATCCATTATTACTGCAGTGTATTAGAGCAACTCCTGAAAAAGAAAATTATAAAGAGGATCTGTTAACAAGAAGAACCTAAAAATTGTCGTTTTTAAGAATCTAGTTTTATGACAAAAAAAAAAAAACCTTTCAAAGTTGTAAATGTACGTGAACCAAAACTTTTTGTGACTATAAAGTTGATAAGTTAAAATCCAACCACCATTTTCAGGGTTGTTTCTTTTAAATTGTTTGGCTTAACACAGTTGTAAATTTAGGACTTTTAAAACTTCTCTGGGTATCTGTTGTCAAAATTAAAGAGTTTTTGATCTCAGATATTTACATTTTTCTTATACATTTCTGACTTTAACTATGTTAATAAACAACTTCATAACCTAAAAAACATTTTTTCCCCTTAAAATTCTAATCTTTTGCCCAAAAATTTGCTCAAAGATTCTCTTAATTTTAAATAATGTTTTAGGTTGGCTCTAGTTTGTTATATTCCAGTTACGATTTTAAAAATATATACATGTACATATAATTTTGTCAACATTTATTAATTTATTTTATTTTTTAAATTTTATTTTATTAAGTTCATTTGTGTCAACGACAATGTACAAAATTACATTTGTTTCAAAAAGAGAAAAGATGCTTTGTACCAGATTTAGCTCGCTAGCTAATTTCCATCTGTAGTCCCTGGGCAGGTAAACAATAGCTATGGAATAAAGAATCAGTCATGCCTGCATGCACACATCTGCATTCATTCAGCCACTTACCAAAAAGAGCAGCCCCCATCAACCCCTTGGTGAACGTGGGCCCCAGTTTGGAAACCAATGCTCTAAAACTCATCCAGTAGCTTTTACTGCAGAACATATGGCTGAATTAAGAACAGATAGACTTAACTATTCATAAAACTTAATAAAATGTGGGAAACTTAATAAAATGGTGAGAAGTAGAAGTAAAGTGTGTCCCTTTTTCCAGTTATTTTAGTTTATGTTGAACACAGAGTATAATGTAATGCAACTTTAAAGTATTGCCTAATAATCAGAAATAACAACTGTGAGATTTAAATCTTTACCTGATCTGCAAGTTGCCCTGGTTCTAAGTCACACTACTCTCGTATTAAGGAGAATAAAACTGAAATAATAGGATAATTGGTTGCATTATATCTACCTTAAACAATGCAGCATAACAACATCTACACTTTGAGAGAATCATTTCATTAATGTTCCTATTTTCTAAGTCCTGTCTCCAAATCTGGCCCTGGCAGAGAATCCCCCTTCAGGGGGGAAATGTTGGTATAATCTCTGCTCTTTGGCTGTGGCTGCTGTTGGATAGCAAGCCCAGGCTGTTGGCCTGCCAGAGTACTTATGCTGTAATCAAATAAAATACTATGAATAATGTGATTTTTTTTCTTAATCTGTTGAACAAAAGAAGAAAGATAGGGCTAATGTTGAAAATGTCTGAACTGAAATCTTTCAGTTTGTTTTTTAAGCTTTTTTTTTCCCTGATTATCCAAACCACTATTTTCTCATGATCTTGTCCAGCGAGACTAACCTTTAAATATCTGCACTTCTGCGTTGACAGAGAAGTGCTGGTCATACAGTTCTTTTGTCCTGGTTATCAGACAACCTTCTTTGGAATAAAAGAAATCATATGTTAGTTCCAAAAGCTGTAAGATATAATTGCAGGTTGAAAGCAAAGGTATAGTGGTATTAAATAAACATAGAGGTTAAACAAGCATTTGCATGCACCTTGTTATTGCTTATTTTTTATTAACATAATCGGTTCACAGATGGTAAAACAACATGCATAAATGCATCCTGCTGAGTGAATGCACTTTGTAAATCATCATACTGTAAATGTAAGGGTCTGTCTGTCTGTCACTCTGTCTTTTTTCTTCTATTCAGAAGAGTTTCTGTCCTGCAATGTTTGTTTCTGTTTGGTTCAAAGAGCTGGCAGATGTGTTATTTTCCTCCCTAAGTGACATCCATCCTTCTCGTATCATTGTCCGCTAAAGCTGAAGGACGAGCCTCCGTTCACACAGCCTCTGGCTCTCGGTGGCATGTAGCGCTGTAGATAGAGCCATCCGTCACGCATGGAGGTGCCAGAGAGCGTGGCAATTCTCCAGTCTGTGTCTTTGTGTGTGTTTGGGAATGTTTTTCTAAAATGTGCCAGTGTGTTACTTTAGTCTGCGTCTAGATGCACATGTGCCCTCCTTGTTCGGTTAGTTTGCATACAGTGTTTATGCTTTTAACAGTTTGTGAATGCAGAAACATGGTGTGGAAAATAAAACACTATTTTGCTATCAGCACATCTACAAATGTATGGGAGCATACATGTCATTGCTTGCTTTCATGTGCATGTTTGCCTTATCTTGAAGAGAAGCTGCATGCAGGCGTGTACATGTTTCTATTCTGCATTCGTGTCAGCTCTTGCATGTTTATATTTGAATGCATCATACATACTAATTTTCATCCACGAGAACTTGTCCTTGCATGATCTTGCTGTGGCTTATGTGTCATAAATTGACTTTATGTTTGTGCATATATGTTTTATGTGCTGTGTGTTTGTGCATCTGCATTGTATCATGCTTCCATACCTCTGCTGTATAAATGTGTGTATGTTGTGCAGCTCATGGATCAAGCACATGCAATGTGTGCTGCCAGCTCTGCCATCTTGACCTGAATGGCTTTAGCCGGCTGAATGAGAGGCAAGTCTGCAAAAATGGAGTCAAAGGCCAACAAAAGGACAACATTGATTTAACTGAAAATTTTATTGGTTCCCCTACCTGATTTCTTATTTTTTGCATTTCTGTCACTGAAATGTAGACAGAAACAAAGTCATTGACATCTATCAGTCTGGAAAGGGCTATAAAGCCATTTATAAAGCATTAGGATTCTAGCAAACGATGGTGAGAGCCATTATCCAAAAATGAAGAAAACTTGGAACAGTGGTGAATCTTCCCTGAAGTGGCTGGCCAATCAAATTAAACGTAAATCCAATTGAGATGCCATGACATGACCCCAAACAGGCCAGTCTTGCATGAAAACCCTCCTATTTGGCTGAATTTATACAACTCTGCAAAGAAGAGTGAGACAAAGTTCTTCAAAATTCTATGCCACAGCGAGCCAGAGGCTGGTGGTACCCTGACAAAAGGGTTTCAAAAAACTAGGATGGGGAATACCTGTTATTTTGTTTCCTTTCCCAATTGTTTACAGTGGCATTGGAAATGATTGCTCATTGAACTGGACTGCTTAGTGGGAACGTAAAGGGAATCTACAACACACTTTCGTGTGGACAGTCCAACATATATGGTATCTCTAGGTTCTGTTTGTACTGTGTCATTCAAACCTTATTGGAGGTGTTTTCTTTCTCTTTATCTTGCATTATTTCCCATGCAATGATGATTATTTCTCTCTGTTCTTTTCAGTTTTAGCTCTTCCTAATGGCCATAGGAGAAGGCATTGTGAAAGCCAGAGGTCACACAGGCAGGGAAAAGATTTTATTCTGATATCGGGACAATAATGCCCATTTTCAGACAGCCTTCTCTGGCAGGCATTCATAGTCTGTCCAAAGGTGTGCTGTGTCAAGAATGAGAAAGAGCTTGTGAGAAAGTTCAGACCCTGGCTCTTTTCTCACCTCCACACAGCTGTCCAAGCAGAGCGTGAAGTGGGTGTGAATGTCGAATTGTCGGTTTCAGAAAGTTCTATAAGTTGGCTGACACAACCCCCGCCTCAGAGCCTGATTTATTCTTCAACTGCTGAGCCTCAGCCAAAGTCTGATCTAAACGTCCTCAGAAATGTGACTGCATGTGGAAGAAAGATGGACTGCAGCATCTGCTATCTGTCAGCTTTATTCATTTGCAGTAATATTGTTCATCATTATTGCAACATAAGCTTTCACATGACAAACATGTTGCAAAAGTCTGTTTTTTTCTTGCTAATCTATTGTTAGCTTGGATAATACCCATTATTTAACACTATTCATGAAGGTTGAAGTATCTGCTTCCCTTCAGTTAGACATGTAGACATGTTGCAAACACAGGTATTGTGTAAAACAAGAAAACAGTACAGAGACCTAAAATCTGAGCTACAACAAACACGCACTTATGATTTTTATTTTTTGCACTTTAGATGGTGAGTATAATACCAAACAAAATTAGCTCAAAACCACACTATCCAAGACCAAGACTTACCCAAGACCAGAGTTTACCTAGACCAAGACAAGACCAAGACTTTAGGGGGTAGAGACTAAGTCAAGACAAAGACCAAGACAAGCCGAGACCATAAAAATCAATTTTAAAAAACATGACAAGGTTGAACAGTTAAAGAGCATTCTGTCATTAATTTTAGTCTTCTGTTAAATAAATTTGACAGATAAAAACTAGGCATCTGCAACTCTTTCAAAGGACAACAAAATGCAAAAATATTAAATCTTGACAAATTTGTTTAACGAACATCTTGTAAAAAATAAATCCTTGTATGTATTTAAAAGCCACTGACAAGTCTGAAATTATTTTAAATATCTGAAAATAAGATGTTTATCTAGAGTTGTCAGGTGAATGAGGCCTAAAGTAAGTGTTCTGAGGTATCTCTGACTAGAAATAAGATGGACTGATGTTCGGGTTTTTGCAGGTGTAGCTATTTGTTGTTTTTGCGGGTGCTGCTCCTTATTATCACATTAATGAAGTCAAAGGATAGCAGATCTGTGCTGGTCTCAACCCGTCTTGATGAAAAATCCGCAGTCCGGCCAGTCCGAGGCCAAGACAAGACTGAGTTAAAATGCTCCAGAGTCTGAGACAAGACCAAGACATTCAAAATGTGGTCTTAAAACAGGTCTTAAAACCAAGACCCTCTGTAGCAGCAGCAGCTGAAGCGCCCTCCAACTGCTTGCACTGCACCAGCAGAGGTTTCCGTTTGAGGAGGAGATATGCAGCTCATATTAATAACTGCCAGATATCCAAAAATAGATGATTGGGCGTGAGATTTAAACCTTGAATCAGAGTCTAAACACTTTGAGAAGCGAGTGCTGGTCAGCTTTCAGACTGCGTGAGTGACGTGAGTCTGAAACTGGTAGCGCGAGGAGCTGACAAGAGAGGGAAAAGGCATATATCAAAAGATCGATCTTTGGTTTTTATGGATCAGTATTGGATTTTTAAAAAAAGAATCGAAGAATTGATTTTTTTGAACCCAGGCCTATTAAGAAAAGTCTGGTTAACAAGAGGGTGTTTACAGCCACTTCTTTGACCACAATCAGAGCCACAGCCTTCTTCTTTCAGTCATCTTGGGGAAAAAAACTAGAAAGTGGTTAGTTGAAACACATCTATAAGCAGTTGAAGTTGATGTTACCTCCAGCTAACTTTGCCATGCTCCCGTCTGAACAGTTTGGGCCTGGTTAGAAAGTGAAAGGACCAATCAGCGTCGAGGGACAGTACTTTCAGGCACGGCAGAGTCGTGATGTAAGCAAGCAGCAACAAGAGGCCAGCCCGGTACAATCATGGCGGAAGACATTAGCTTGGACGCTGCTAAAGTGCCAGTTTTATTAGAACTTGACGACATTTCTTCATTAAAAGAAGAATAAAGAACAGCAGTGAGTTGTTTTCTTTTCAAAACTGACAAAAGTTGTGTACTGGCATGTCTACAGTCTCCATGGTTCACAGTGTTATGCAGTTCTCTATGGTGTTTACTCTTTCAGTAGGGGCACAGCTAGGAAGCGGCTACGTCTTGTGTTACGTTGCTCTGATTAGCTGGTAAAGATTTGACGGACAGAAAGTTCATCCAATCACCCTCCGAGTTTTTTTTTTTTTTTTTTCAAAGGCTCTGCCCTTTCCCAAACGCTGTCTATTAGTGGTTTTCTAGATGGATGTGTGAAACAAATCCATCTGGCGGGCCAGGTAACCTCCAGCAGGACAGAAGTCTATCCAAGTCAGCAATTCAGCCTGTATTTAAGCCTTAGATCAGCATAGCGTGTGCTAAGACTGGCAGGGGTGCTCCACAAAGCAAGCACACTCACTTAATATTAGTAAGGAGATAACACATGCTTCACCAAATCAATGCACTGCAATTCACTTTTATTATATGCACTGACACACTCTTGCACAATGAGGCGGTTGTGCCATTTGGTTTGTGAACGTCTAAGTCCTTCTGGCTTTACTCCTTAGTGTCAAATAGAACACCAGGAACCAATAAGAGTTACTGTTTGCTCTAAATCTCTTTTCTATGGTGGTTTTAGTTACCTGTCACTACTGGTCAAGCTATCTGTGCATCAGTTTTACCTCCTGTGTGCACTACAACCACACTCAAGAGGTAAAACCATGATGACAATACTGTAAAATCCATTTGTGGCAGAGGTATTACTGGTGACCACTGATAAAGGTTTACCACCCAGCACTAGAAGTACATTAAGAATAACACAAAGGAATAAAAAAAACGCATCGTTGACTCAGGATAAAGAGGTATAATCAGTGAGCTTTGCTGTCACATTAGTGCTCAAGTTCTATACAAATGTTCCGAATTAACTAAAACTGCCCTCCAAAGATTAAAAGCAGCTTTAATCATGGTGCTGTATGTTTATGTTCAGGGCTGTTCAATTCATTGGCAAACATGCATTTATTTTTTAATGCTGTGGTTTCCTTTATAAATCTTAAACATTTATTTTTTTACCAGTTTGTCAAATGGCTGACTAAATGCAGCTCTAAAATCAATTGATGGATTTTCTTTAGGTGGCCTTTTGATGCTCATGTCATAGAGGTATGTTTCTATTATTTCAGACTTCTTACCTTTGCATTACCTGCTCCCTCACAAATAAAGACTCATCTCCATATCTTGATGCTTTGGATGTAAAATAAGACTAAACAGACAAGAATCAGTCATGCTTTAGGTACTTTTAAATGGACCAGTGAAACTGTAAATGAGGACTTTTGCAAAGACTATGGATGTTGGATTAGCACTCTACAGACTCATCCATGCTAGCTGTCCTTGTGCAGCTGGATCAGCCCAGTTCACGGCAGTATAAAAACCGTATTTAAAACGCTTTGTGGTGTCCCTGCTGCAGCTTTAATCACACTATAAGTCCTACAGTGTGTCCCATTCCTTGGCTGCTGCTGCTGCTGCAGAGACCGCTCCTGGAAATGATTCTCCTTGTACTCGTGGCAGATCAGTCCCAGTCACTGACCTGAGTAATGGCCGTGCTCAGTACTGTATTGTCCTCTGCCGCGTTGCCGTGGTGACAGGAGGAGAGAGTACCGGCATGCCAAAGAAAAGGTTCTGCAGAGAGTTGAGGAGTCACCAAATCTCTGACCTTTCTGTCTGTGAGGCTGACTGCACCGCCATTTATAGACACGGAGACACACAGGAACACGACCACAATGACAGGCTGCTGATGAAAGAACCTGCAGGTTTCCATGTTTTTGTTGGGTTCACTCTCTTGTGTGTCTGAACCAGCTTTTTTCAGTCAATCTGAGAATTCTGACATGTTTACTTCAGTTACATCCCTGAGCTGCCTGACGAGGCTGTTCTGGAACAAACGAATACCTCCATCTCTACAGATAATTTCTCAGCCTTTCACTTTTATAACCTTACTCCCACCTTAGTTGTCTTTCTTACCCCAACTCTTCTCAGAATAGCCAATAGTCGGTGACCTCTGTACACTTCAGTGAGCTGCTGTCACACCGAGTATCCTCTGAGCAGGAAACTCAAGAAACACTTCACGTATTGTTCTTATCGACCTACCTTCTGACACCCCAGATCTCTAGAGTGGAACTTTATTTGAAAACATACTTTCTGATCTATGTAGCAATGAAAAATAACAAGCACATTTACCCAGTAACTGTAATTATATAGGACTTAAATTTCAGGTACTTTACTTTTTACTGCATTACTGCTTTAAAGAAACAACACACAACTCTTCCATCCTAACTTAAATTTTCAAAGTAAGGCTGGGAAACATCGCCTAAAATATATATCACAGTGTCTTTTTGCCCTTTAAACTCATTTCTGAGGATAAGATCACAGAAATACACTATATAGACAAGAGTATATTGCCATATATGCAAATCATTAGATTCAGGTGTTTCAATCAGAGCTGTAGCTAAAGGTGTATAAAAGCAAGCTCCTAGCCATGCAGTCTCCATTTGCAAACATTTGTGATACAAAGTGAGTCGTTCTGAAGAGCTCAGTGACTTCTAGCTTGGTCCTGTGATGGATGCCACCTTTGCAGTAAGACAGTTCTTGAAATTTCATCCCTGCTGGATATTCCACAGTCATCTATAAGTGATATTAATAGAAAATAGAAGTGTGTAGGAACAACAGCAACTCAGCCTGGAAGTGGAAGGCCAATAAAATCACAGAGCAGGATTAACGACTGCTAAGGTGCATAGTCGCCAATGCTCTGCTGATTCCACAGCTGAAGAGTTCTGAATTTCCTCTGGCATAAACATAAGCACAAAAACTGCTTCATGGAATAGGCCTCCATGGCTGAGCATGCACGCTCACATCACCAAGTCCAATGCCAAGCATCAGATGGGAGTGTTGTAAAGCACACCTACACTGGACTGTGGAGCAGCGGAAACGTGCTCTGTGGAGTGATGAATCATGCTTCTCAGATGGACAAGTCTGGGTTTGGCAAATGCCAGGAGAATGTTACACCTGCCTGACTGCATTGTGCAAGCTGTGACGTTTGGTAGTGGAGGGATAATGGTATGGGGCTGTTTGTCAGGGTTGGGGCTAGGTCTTTTACTTCCAGTAAAGGTCAATCTCAATGTGTCAGCACACCAAGACATTTTTGGACAATGCTATGCTTCCATCCTTGTGGCATCAGGCCCTTTTCTATCCCAGCATGACTGTACCCCAGTGCAAAAAGCCAGGACTATAAAGACATGGTTTGATGAGTTCAGAGTGGTTTCCTAATCATGAAAAGCTTTCAGTGTGGTTCTTGTATTAATAAAGAAATGTGGTCAGACTCTGATTAAACCATCGTTATAATGTTATAATGAATTTCCCTTCGGGGATAAATAAAGTTACTGTATTGTATTGTTATACTATGGCTACGAATCGAATCACTACACCGACTGCAGCTAGTGCTCTCAGCTTCCAGCTAGGGCTGGGAAATTAATCAGAAGTTAGATTTAATTGCAATATGACCTGCTGCAATTTTCAAATCAAAGAAGGTGCAATATTTCTTTGACCTGAAATTTGAGTCAAAAGACCAGTTCTAAACTTTTTTTTGCAGCAGAGATGTTATGCATGACATATGCTATCTTCTTTATTTTTGTATGTCATTCTTATTAAATAAAAGAATGACAAAAAGCCTGCAATGCAACAATTCATATCCAATTTGCAATAAGAGTCAAAATCATCAGGATTAGATTTTTTTAAAAAGAATTGTTCAGTCCTTTTTAGGAATAAAAGAAAGTCAATGAATTATCGCATATCAAATCACAGTTGAAATATTGGGTACTAAAAATTGCAATTAGTTTATTTTCCAAAATCATTCAACCCCACTTCCAGAACAACTAAACCCCACCCATAGCTACCGCCTTGTTCTCCTCTAAATGACGGTAAGTTCTGTTTTCAGACCTGGCACTACTGTTGAACACTAAAGCAATGCAAGATAGATTTGTCTGGTGGCAGACAAGTGTCTTCAGTGCCGGAGCTGCTAACTAGACTCAAATTGAGCTGCTGTCACATATCGCTCTGTTATGCTAATGATGTCATGATTTATGCTACATGAGTGCACTATAGCACGTGCGTTTACCGGTGATGACGGTGTTCATCAACCCAATCTGTGGCCGGTACTGGTACTGGTACCGGTTTACCACCCACCACTAGACTCCAGACTAATTTTTATCTTTTTTTGCCACTGTCCCTGAACCATCTCATAAACCTAACCACCCTGAAGTGACTCTAAATCATATCCACAAGAAAAAAACGGTTAGAGCTGATTGCAGCCGTGTCTTCAAATGCTGCGCTGGGCTCGAGTGACACCAAGTGACACAGCCTGTCATTAAACACAGCAGCTCTCATGGGGCTCTGTGGTCACTTAGGTCCGCTCGCAGAGCAGAATAAATGGTAAATCAGGGTTTAGATTACATTGTTTTCTATCACAAATCACTCCATGATTTAGTATTGTGGCTGGTAGGTCAAGCAGATTCACTCTACACTGCAACACATATTTGGCAAGTGGCAGTGGCTTATTTTCCAGCACTGACATGCATACAGATATCCCTTAGATCCTGCTTGTGTCCTGAGAAGACTCTTTGTTTGTCCTGAGCAGATTCAGTGTAGTCCTGGGGATGATGGGGCATCCTTAGCTTTCAGCTTTGGTACCTTGTCAGTCAGCATGGGTATTAAGATTCTCACAATGTCGTTGTTGACTTTGCTAATAATACATGTTGGCTAGTCGGGGAAGAAACCAGATTTTTTTGTGTTTCGTGACAGAGAAGTTGAACTCAGAGACCTTTTGTTGGCAAACCACCCCCCCCCCAATTATTACTGCTTTAATGCCAAACATTACAAGAGATTGCAAACCTTCTTTGTGAGGGTACTATTTCTTCAATTTTAAAACTTTCAGGGTCATGCATGCTTTACACTTACAGTGTGAGAGCTAAAATATGTGTACAGAAACTTTCAGTGCAGAAAACATTTCAGAGAAGAAGTGAAACAAAATCCTCTACCAGAGGAGCGTGCTATAGGAGCTGTTGCTCTACATCTTGTTTACTGTGCATATTTTTGAATGCCCTAATTCTTGGCTTTACTCTAAATAAAATAGTTTGATTTTCAGTTAAATTTGTGGCTTGTTTTCTTGTTTAAGCAATCATCTTCACCCATCTTTGTTGGCAAGTCATGCTTTATTTTAGAGATTGCATCATGTTCCCAAACATCAGCAAGAATCTGCAAATAACCATAAAAACAAGTCCCTGGTTGTTTAATTATCTAGGTCAATATTTCTGTGTTTTGTTCCAGCGCTAATGAAGATGACTTGTGCTCTTCCTCGGTATCTCTGAGGTCTTTTCTCAGTCCCATTATGTCTGTCACTCTCCTTTATGTACAATTTAATAACATGAAAACATTCCTCCCCTCCTGAAAAACAAAATCTCCTCAGTGTCTCTGACAGCCGTGTTTCGTCCTCCTAAACCCTGCGGGCTCTTGTCAGGAAAGCCCCCTTCATTCTCTCCTCTCTGCAGTGTCTCCCTGAGAAAAGAAGTCTTTTTCATCTTTCTGTCTCGACATCCCTGGGTTTAATGTGTAATCCCTGCCTCAGAGGCTGGCTGAGAGACAGAGCGAAATGCACGAGCTCCACTGAGGCTGCGGCAGCTGCAACTTTCTCTTTCTGCACATTAGACTCACAAATCGACCGTTCGACGGTCTCGAAGGCCTCGTGTGGGAGGCAAACGCACCAAATGAAGAAAACAGTCAAACACTCACAGGCTCACAATGAAGTATGAGCGCTGCAGAGAACACCTGAACCTGTTACTGTTCACAGCCTGAGGACACAGTGGATCTCAGAACAACTTATGAAATGGGACCTCCCCACATATATACAAGCTTTTTTTTTTTTTTTTTTTTTAATAATCCTGCAGTAAGCCGTTCACAAAGTAATGCATAGAGATATTCAAGACAAAGCAGGGTTGTTCAGGCTCAGCAAACTTAGAGACTGTGATCTTGGCTCACATTGAGGCATTATGTATCAAGTGATGACCAGTGACTCCTAAATTGCCATTTCAGCCAAACTTTTTGTTTTGCAAAAAAAACCCAATCAAATATGCATTAGAATGGAGAGATCACATTTTTTAAAAATATGTAAATACTAGGGGTGTGACAATAGAATCAGTCCACAGAATGAGATGCAACCTGACACTGAGCTCATTATAATGAGCCAATATTCAACACTTTATTCAGGAAATCTTTGGTGTCAGAATATCGAACCAAAAAAGTATTTTCTTTGAAATTCAAAAAATGCAGAACAATTTTTTTCCCATTGTAACCCGTAGTAATCTTGTGATTAACGTCTTTCCTTACATGCTGTTGGTGTCTTGTCTGTTGTAAATACAGACTCAGTGAAGTCAAACAAAGAAAAGGTAAAGCAGCATTTGAATCAAGTAACCATGCAGCTATGCACACTGAAATATTAACACTTTATGAGGTGTTAGCGTCCATGACAGTCTCCATGGCACAGACATTCCATGATTAAATGTATTCTAGTACTGAGAATACAAGAATACATTTAATCATGGCATGTGTGTGCCATGATTAAATGTATTCTTGTATTGAGACTCTGAACAGCAGTGTAGCGATAGTGCATTTATGTTTTTCCATGATGTGGGTTGTGTGTGGGTTGAGATTACCATCCCCCATTTCTTAATTAGCCTCACTGTGGACAGTTGAAAACTAATGCAAGAGCATGTGTGACAGGCAGTCAGTCAGAGCTTTGCATCCTTGTCTTGTCATGCTTTTAATGTCTTTCATAGGTTTTTCATGTTCAAGTTTGCTAATAAGGCCGGCCTTACATCAGGGGGCTTTGCTAAAGCTTTTAAAAGACTCTAAAAAGACTGACATCTGACACCCGCTTACATCTAAACACAATCTATCAGCAAGTCACTGAGTTTTTATTCTCAGACTAGGATTTTTCAAAGACTGTGGGTCACTAACTACAAGACTAGAATATGATTCATTTTGAGATTATTTCCCATCATGCATCTGGTGAAAATTTACAATAACAATTTTTGAGCAGGGAACAAGATGTAGAAGGAGATGGAGATCATATTTGAAATAATATCTCTCGCAAATCATCACTACATCAACATTACGTCTCATCCTGTAGCGAGGGGTCACCGGGAGGTCAATAGGTCATAGAGCCACAGCGGTGCCACTGACAAGGAAAAGTTAACTTTTGAGGACATTTAGCCTAACAATTTTTCATAAACCACAGATCCTTTAAGCAAACATTAACCTTTTAACTTCGTAATGTACTCACCCAATGGCGCAGAGTTAATTTTGACAGCTATTTTTATTTTTAGTCTTAGTCTTTCAATGAAACGCACTTTAGTTTTAGTCACATTTTAGTAATTTCTACCCTTTTAAGTTTTAGTCAGCGAAAACTCAAGACATTTTGGTCTAGTATTAGTCTATTAAAAAGGCCTCATGTTTTAGTCTTAACTTTTAGTCCAAGCATTTCTGGTCACAAGTCATGGTAGTGTGTTCTCTGCACTCTGCCAAACCTGGGGTCCCTGCTTTCTGCAGCTGAGAGACAGAATTTTGACAGATTTACCACCAGTAGAGAAATGTCATGATTTTGAATGTCCGACGAAAACTACATTACATTTTAGTCTAGTTTTAGGGAATCTTGACGAAAACTAAACTTAGTTTTTGTCAGTTTCAGTCATCACGCATCTATTTTTGTTAGTCTTAGTCTAGTTTTTGTCATGGAAAAAAGGCTGTTGACAAATATTTTTAGTCATAGTTTTAGCTGATGAAATTAAGACTGCTTTCGGAGCAAACCAACGGTGCTTCAGTGCATGGTGCGGTCGTCCTATGTGATAATTGCAGGTGAAGGTGGACAATCATGGTCATCAGTAGATAAAAAAACAGATATTAGTAATAGGGATGCAGGATATTATCAGAACAAAATCAGTATAAGCAGATATGACATTTTTACCAAACTGATATTTTGGCTGTAAATATTGGCCGTATATACAAACAAGTTTGTGGAATTATGGGCTAGACCAGCAGGTCTAAGTCAGCTGAAGTCTTATTCTGTCTTCATCCTCATTTCTTAAACTCTAAACTGTGCTCTAAGGACAGAATTTTTAGGTGTTTGAATATTAGTATTGATAACAGTATCAGCCAAAGGCATTTGTAAAATAAATGCACAAATCCAACACTGTGCATCCCCAGTGCACTACTGATTAATGCTGAAATGTTGTGCTCCTAACTGCTGAATTTAAGAAGAGATAGTTTCTGGAAGGTAGATGTCAACTGTTGGACAAACTCTGGCCTGTGAACATGAGAGAAAATCTCGGCACAGTGGGAGTGTTCAACCAAAAGAAGTGATAAAAGATCCTCTGTATCAGCATCAAATGAACTGTTCTTTTAAACATTGTTAGCATATGAGCCCTAGTTTTCATAGTCTGTAGATCTCTAATGTTTTTAGCTTTTTGAGTTGTGTAACAAGACAAAGAAACATTTTGATAAAGTAGCAGATGCTTCTTTATCATTCTCTCTCTAACTGTAAGGCCATTTCTTAGAGTCATGTTTTATTTTCCTCCCCTCCTTAAGTGGATCTGCTGAATTCTTCTTTAGAGATGTTTTTGTGGCCTTTGAGGCCAAACTACCATCGTTTGTGCAGTCAGGTCAACTAACCCTCCGACTTTTCTTTGTCTCCTGCAGAATACGCCGAGAGCATTGGAGACGGAAAGACTGAGGAGTTCAAAGAGGCAGAGAAGAAAAGGATCATGGACCTTGCAGAGAACTTCTGATCAAAAATCTTTTCTTCCCCTGACTCTTATAAGACTGTTTTTACATGCAACATCAGAACTCTGCTTCTGGACTGACGGTGAACTTGAGCCAGTAACATAATGAAATCAGGGGCATGTTTACCTGCACAGCAATACTGAGATGACTGGTTAAAGGTTATTTACAAGTTTGTAAGGGGAAAAGTTTTGAATAACCTGATTTTTTTTTTTTTTTTTTTTTTTTTTTGAAAAAATGTATGATGTATAAACTTGTGTTATTAGAGAAAATGTCCTATTTCATGGGTAATTTTTGTTTTTTTTTAATATGTTTTTCTTGTAATAAGCACAATCTTAATGTGTTTAAAGGCTGGTTAAAATCAAAGATTGCTGTGCATGCAAACTTCCTATAATCAGTCTGATTTTATTTTGAAAAGCAGAAGATTGTAGCCCGACCGAAACAGAGAAAATGAGATATACTCAGAGCGACTGCAGATAATTACAGACAGACTTTGCAGACATCTGCAAACTTAATATCTCTCCCTCGACTCTCCCGCTTTACCTGCTTTGTTTGTTTTGGATTTGAGTGTAAAATATTTTCTAATAAAACATTTGGTAATAAAAATCTGATTGCTTGTTTGGTTTGTTTGATTAATGTCAGGGTTTAGTGAGTAAGATTGGCACAGCTTGTTGATATTCGTCTCTGCACATGAATCTCATTATGCCTACGCTTGGTTACTGTTGCACAGAGGCACAGATGGAGACAACAAACAGATTTCTGCAGCACAGAGAGACTCCTTGCAGAAAGAAAGACCTGCTTCTTTGAGGTATTTGTCTGAACCCACCCACTGCTGGATCTCAGCTGCCTCCCTGAGCTCTCAGCCCACTGCTGTCTTTTCTTTGTGATGCTGCACTCACATACAGCAGTGTGGAGGTGTATTATGGTAGAGCTGTATACACAAACCTACTGTATTATTCTCCCTGTCCTGTGCACTATTATTCACTGTTTCTTTGCTGTCTTTATGCTTAGGAGCAAAAGGGTGCGTGAGCGTTAGAGGTGAGTGCAGGGAAAATAGAAAAGGTTGTAGTGCTGAGATCTTTATAGAACAATTCAGCCACTGTTTCCAGTCATATCAGACTCATTTTACTGCATTCAACAGTATCAAACACATTTTATTGGGACAGAAACTGTTTAAAGCTGTACTACACTGTTGTATCTGTTTATAGCTGTTCTCTGCAGTCCCCCATAGGCAGTCAATCATCGCCTCATAGATTAATCATACTGAGAGAACTGCAGAAGCCATGCTACCTGGATCACATTTTTCAGGTTTGGACCTTTTCTTAAATTTCTCCACTTACGCCGTTAGCTACTTTCTCAACTGTTGATGTAGCACAGTGGTAAAGTATCAGTAGCCAGCATGGGGTTACATTTTGGAAATTTTCCAGATTTCTGTTGACATCTGTCCCACTCTCAGAACCCTTCAGCAATCACTGTCTGGTAGCCAGTGTAAGATTCTGATGTGAATCTGGTGAAGCCATTAGAGCTGTGCATCCTGACTGGTCTCATGATTACATTTTTGTTATCCCTGCTCTAGAGCAGGGCCAAAGCAAGCCAGCCCCACCTCCAAGCGTGCCACACTGACGTCAAAGCGGTTTGCAGGGTATGATTTTCTGGGGGGATTTAACCCCTTTTGCTACTGATAACCCCCTCCATGATAGATTTTCAGCACACGGGGAGATGGGTAGACACATTTTATCCCTCCCTCTGCTCCATCCGTCTACACAGCATTCCAAATTATTATGCAAATTGGATTTTAGTGTCATAAAGATTAGATTTTTTTGTTTTTCAGTGAAACTCATGGATGGTATTGTGTCTTAGGGCTCTTTGGATCACTGAAATCAATCTCAGACACCTGTGATCATTAGTTTGCCAGGTGAGCCCAATTAAAGGGAAACTACTTAAGAAGGATGTTCCGCATTATTAAGCAGGCCACAGGTTTCAGCAATATGGGAAAGAAAAAGGATCTCTCTGCTGCCAAAAACCCTCAAATAGTGCAATGCTTTGGACAAGGTATAAAAACATTAGATATTTCATGAAAACTTAAGCGTGATCATCGTACTGTGGAGAAATTTGTGGCTGATTCAGAGCACAGACGAGTTCATGCAGATAAAAGCATAATGAAGATTTCTGCCAGACAAATTCATCAGATTAAGAGAGCAGCTGCTAAAATACCATTACAAAGCAGCAAACAGGTATTTGAAGCTGCTGATGCCTCTGGAGTCCCACCAACCTCAAGGTGTAGGATCCTCCAGAGGCTTGCAGTCGTGTATAAACCTATTCAGCCACCCCTAACCAATGCTCACAAGCAGAAACAGTTGCAGTGGGGCCAGAAATACGTGAAGACTTATTTTCAAACAGTCTTGTTTACGGATGAGTGCCGTGCAACTCTGGACGGTCCAGACGGAGGAGTAGTGGATGGTTGGTGGATGGCTGCCATGTCCCAATAAGGCTGGGACATCAGCAAGGAGGTGGCAGAGTCATGCTTGGGCCGGAATGATGGGGAGAGAGCTGGTAGGCCCCTTTATGGTCCCTGAAGGTCTGAAAATATGTGGAGTTTCTGACCGACCACTTTCTTCCATGGTACAAAAAGAAGAACCGTGCCTTCCGTAGAAAAAATTATCTCCATGCATGACAATGCACCATCTCATGCTGCAAAGAGGGTGGGAGGCAGTTCACATCAAAACAGCAGCTCTGGGAGGATATTCTGACATCCTGCAAAGAAATTCTAGCAGAAACTCTCCAAAAACTCACAAGTTCAATGGATGCAAGAATAGTGAAGGTGATATCAAAGAAGGGGTTCCATGTTAACATGTAACTTGGCCTGTTAAGATGTTTTTGATTTGAAATAGCTTTTGTTTTCAGTAAATATGACCTCGTAATGCTGCAAATTCAACAAATGACCATTTTCAGGTCTTTATAACCTATAAAATGTTTTGAAACTCTGTTGTGCATAATAATGTGGAACAGTGCATTTTGAGTTTTTTTTTTTTTTTTTGAAAAAAAAAAAATCATTGTGAGGTTTGTTCAATAAAGTTTGAATTATGCTGTAAGTTGATGACAGCTCGAGTTCTCACACTGACGAGTGAGATCAGGAAGGACCAAGCACAGATCCAGGATTACACCTACTTATAACAAAAGTCTGAGCCTTTCCCCTTCTTACAGACATATTAATTCTAGACTTTAAAAAAAATAAAATGCTGAGGATGTTGGAAACATTTAGCCCATGACAGTCAGTCTTTACAGTCAACTGTAATACCTAACTAAAACTTAACAGCATTTTGATCTATAGTGTTCAAGTTAGAGCGCTAAGTAGAAGCAGATGAATTTCTAAAAACAGGAACAATCCCAGAATGCTTTGTTCAGTGCTCCTGTGATAAGTCTGAAATCCCCCAGTTGGATCAAGTTGGACTGCTTTAGTCTGCTGTAACATGCTTGGGTAGAAGAAGGCCATTTTACTGAGCTCATTATGAACAGTGAAGGTAATAAAGGCCAGTGAGAGATTTGGGGCCTTTTTCCCATTGAGTCAGGCTTTACTTTCACCAGCTTTGTGGATTTGTGGGAAAAGGGGAGACAGAACAACCTCCCTTTGAAACCACCTGTGATTGGCCAAAGTCTCCATAGAAAGGTGAGATTTTCTAAAGCCTGAATGGAGCTCAGACAAGGAGCAGAGGTTGATTTTTTCTTAGAGCATTGGGGATTCAGTATTATGAAATGTTTTAAATATACGGTCAAATGTTTTTTTTTTATGTCAAGTCACGGTTCCGCATTCTCTGATACTCTGGTGCATATCATTGTCTTCTTTATCTTTATGATCTCAAGTGGAAAAAGATCCCTCTGATTTGTTTACTTTTTTATGCATTACCTTTGTCTTATTATGACTAATTTATTTTAACAACTTTCAGTCTAAAAGTTAATGAACTGGTCTCCAAATTGAGCTAAACATTGTCCATTTCTAATTTTATTGTATTCATATTTATATTATTTCTCTGTTAATAATTTCTCCTTCAGTGGACCCGGCCCTCAGTGGATCCCTGACCATTATCCCGGCAGGGAGCAGTATTAGGTGGAAACAGGAGGCCGCTCACTGACAGCTGTCACATCTGCCTCCTTTCCTGAGTATCTTCACTAACTATTATACAGCTCAGTAACAAGATGGCTAAAACGGTAGGGCGTCCTTTGCATATTGTATTGGCTGTCGAGGCCCGGCCCCATGCATCTCTTATCAGTGATTATGACTGTGGCGTGTTTAACAGCGGTTGTACAGCAATTTCACAGCCGAGGGGAAGGAGAATAATTGTATTTTCCGAGTGACTGAGTGCAAACACTGAGCACCGCTGTGCTTTTGGGCGCCTCTCTTTTTAGAGGGGACTGAGACGAGAAGGTATTCTGCTATTGAGACGAAGCACAGGGATAGGATTTTGCCAAATGGTGAAACTCGAAGCTGGGGTTGAGAGAGCTTTAAATGCCTTCTATGTTTGTGGTGTAGCTTTACAAACAACAATTTTATTCTGTAAGTTTGTCTTTTCAGCTGGACGTACCATATCAGATCAAATTGCTATGAACTGAAGCCTTGTCATGTCCAGTTCATTATGAGATGTAAAGACTTCGGCAGTGCCTACTGATTTCCTTCAGGCATCATAAATCATCACCGATTAGACTTAGCAGTGAGCTTCTTAGTGATAAACAGCAAATATTAACCAACTTACATGATAATATCAGATTTTCTAAAATAAACCAAAGAACCTCAAAATATCAGCCTGCTAGCATTTTTCTGTAAGCCTGTAATTTATACAACCCAAAAAAGTTGCATGGGCGCTGTGTAAACTGTGAATAAAAACTGAATACAATGGTTTTCAAATCTCATAAACCCATATTTTATTCACAATAGAACATAAACAACATAACAGATGTTGAAACTGAGACTTTTTACCCTTTATGAAATATATTGGCTAATTTTGAGTCTGATGGGGGCCATATTTACCATTGTGTAGCATCCCCTCTTCTTTTAAAAATCTGGAAACGTTTGGGAACTTTCGAGACAATTTCCTGGAGTTTTAGGAGAGGAACGTTGTCCCATTCTTCTCTGATGTAGGATTCTAGCAGCTCAACAGTCCAGGGTTATGATGCTCAAAATGTTTACTCTGGACTGCAGGGAAGGCCAGTTCAGCACTCAGACTCTTTTACTGTGAAGCCATGCTGTTGTGACGGATGTACTATGAGGTCTATCATTGTGTTGCTGAGATAGTCAAGGCCATCCCTGAAAGTGATGTTGTCTGGATGAGAGCAGGTGTTGCTCTAAAACCTCTATCTACTTTTCAGCATGGGCACTAATGCAACCCCTAGATATCAGAGCAGGCTTTAGAACTGTATACCTATAACAAGCTGGAAGGTCCCTCTCCTCTTTAGTCTGCAGGACACAACATCCATGGTTTCAAAAAGAATTTCAGATTTTGATTCATCTGACCACAGAACAGTTTTCCATTTTGCCTCAGTCCATTTTAAATGAGATTTGGCCCAGAGAAGATGTTTCTGGATCCTGATATGGCTTCTTCTTTGCATGATAGATAACTTGCATTTGTGGATGGCAAGAAGGACTGTGTTGACTGACAATGATTTTTAAAAGTGTTGCTGAGGCTGTGCAGTGATTTCTAGTACAGAATCATGCCTGTTTTTAAAGCAGTACCACCTGAGGGTCTGAAGATCACCAGCATCCAATATTGGCCTTTAACCATGCCCCTTACACAGAGATTTCTCCAGATTCTCTGACTTTTTTTTGATGGTTTTATGAACTGTAAATGGTTGGATATTCAAAGTCTTTGCAGTTTTACGTTGAGAAACATTTTCTTTATAGACATATTTTTTGCAGATTGGTAAACCTCTGTTCATCTTTACTTTTGAGAGACTCTGCCTCTCTTAAATGCTCCTTATTTACCCAGTCATTTTACTGATCTGGAACCAATTAAGCTAATTAGTTGTGAAATGCCCAGCTGTTTTTAATTGGCACCACTTACTTTTCCAGCCTTTAATTGCCCCAACCCTACTTTTTTTTCATGAAATGGCAAAATGTATCAGTTTGAATAGCTTAAATATTGTTTTTTGTTCTATTGTAAAAATATTGATGATATTTGCAAACTATTGCATTCTGTTTTTATTTATATTTTACACAGCGCTGTGACTTTCTTGTTACAGGGGATGTACAGGATTTTAGGCCTGAATTTGGGCCCAACCTGCAACAATTCAAGGCTTGTCACAACAAAGTCTTTTTGTCAAAATAATGTGCTAGATCAAGTCAGGAGCATTTTCTTTTCTTTTTCTGGCCAGTAATATGGCACAACCACAGGTTGGCTTAAAAAGTTGGCTTCAGTAACCAACAGATGATGCCACTCCTTCTTCACCTGATGCTTTTTTTCATTCCTTGTTGCAAACGAATTATCTAGGTTACAGGCTACTGCTGATTAAAAGAAATGGAAATCTATAAAACTATTTCTTGGAAACAAGAGGGCTTATTTGCTTACTTCCAGTCAAAGCTCCATATTACATAAAGTAGAGAAAGTTTATTCAAGGGATAAACATGAATCATTTAAAGAGAGGTTGCTGGAAATGTTGTTAAGTCTTAAATGGGCCAAAGCAAAAAGACAAGCTCAAGAAATTACATAGATTTGCAGTCCAAAGTGATCTGCTGATTGCTGCTTTTCCCTCTCAGCTGAACTTAATTAGATATAAAGGTTTCTCTTATAAAAGCTGCTGTAATTAGACTTTACAACCTCAGTGAAAGAGTGCTGAAACCATCAATAAAACCTAATTGTTAAAAAAGTGGAAAACCTCAGGGACAGAAGCCACAGTGGCTCGCCATCAACTTAGCTTAAAGCAGCATGATGAGGAGGAAAGATGGCACCCACCTGTGTCCACTGCCAGGCGAGATCTGTGTGTGTGACAGGTGTCTAAGCTGAACCCGACCAGCCGCCTGGGAGCTGACATATTCACTCATGAAGATGCTCATGCAAACAGCAGGCAGTCAGCGTAAAGATGCTGATAGGGCAGGAAGCCTCTTCCTTTGCTAATGGCTGCCTAAAGAAAAATAAGAGACAACGGGAGACCTGAGATACATTTATGGGTGTTATGGCAGAAACAACTGACAGGACTGGAATTTTGAAGATTTCTTCAACATATTCAATCCCAACAGCCACAAAAGTGAAAGCTTCTTCTGTTAAAAGGTCTTAAGAACCTGATCCGAGATGACTGGATGCCTTAAAGCTCAGACAAAAACGCTCATTAAAGTATGTTAATATAAATAAAAGATCATGATTTTTGGCACATATAATGTTTAAGGTTTCTAGTATTGATTTATGCATTTGCAGTCACTCAGCTTTGTATAGTGTGGTCACAGAAGGAGTACACATGTATATATACCTATCTAGGTATATAGACCTACAGGTAATCATACATATAAAGAGTTTTTGTCCTATTAAACTACTCCTTTCTTATATTGAATCAAATTCAGCATAAGCTGCACCTTGTAGGCCATCCATACAATGCATTCAACATCATAGATGCACCTCCAAATGGGAGAAAAGCTCTCCTCAATGACTGTGATAGCCATAGCTCAGACATGGATCATGAAGGGGATCAGACCATTTATCAGCTTGTTACTAATGACACATGGTTTGGTTATTTCAATTTGAAACTAAAGAAAGCATTAACAGGACCAAGGAAGACTAATAAAGAAAGGAGAAACACCCTGCTGCTTACTGCTTTGTTTTTGCACCAGAGAATGATGAAATCTACATGTAATACCCAGCTGGTCAGTGCATATTTGGTGCAGCATAGCCATAATTAAAAAGCTTTCATGCCTTTTTTTTTCTTTTCATATCTGTCATATCTTTCACCAAACAACCCACAAGTTTTATTTACCTCTTCTTTTTTTTCTAGAAAATGTGTTGTCATGAATGTAACCTATCAATGATTTGCCTATCAATGATCACTTTCTTGTTGAAAATAAAGGGGAATTAAATGTGGTGCATTCGTGTTCTTTCTCGCAGGCAAAAACAAAATGAACTCTTTAAAGCTATAATCTCTTAGGCATCATTTTAAATTAAATGATTAAAGCCACAATTTGTGGAAATTTTACACTAAAATGCCTTATTTTATGAGAAAATTACCAAGCTTATGCTACACAGCAGGGTCCATCAACTCCATCCCTACAAGGAACAGCTTTCTCTTGAATGATGCTGTGTGGGTCAGTGATTAAAATAAACTAAAATAACATAAATATTCTGGTCTTGTTAGCATTTTTTTAACATATTTTCTTTCCAAATTACCACATTTAGCCTTCAGCAGTGATATCAGTCCCTGTGTCCTATATCTCCACAAGGGGGCGATTGAGATATTTTGGCTTCATTTTTCCAGAGCTCTCATGATGACTGTCACGGTGTCGGGATTGCCAAAAACACATGCTGGAAACAGATCTTTTGTTTAGATTCTCAGGGAGGGAGATTGCACTCTCAAACAACCTTAAGTGAAAAACTGATGGGGAAAAATGCTGATTTAATAAGGAATGGACTTTAGAGTATATGTTTATCATGCCAGCTAAGAGAAATATTTTACTATGTGCTTCTTGTTGAAGGTTTTTATTTGAACTTCAAGGGGTAAATGCTAAACACTGGCAGGCCATACTTTGTCCTGCATGTTTTTTTTTTAAATTGAATAATCTTCTGATGTGGCCCCTAGGCCACCAGGTTATCATCAATGTTATACAGTTAAGTGTAGTACCTGCATGAACTGAAACATCCCCAACAGTTTTCAAAGCCAGAGAGATCCTTGATATGTTGATCATTGCACTGGAAACCCTGGCGGTTTGTCAAAGACTGCTATATTAGAAAGCATAACCTGCTTGATGCAAATCTTAAGTTTTTGAACAGTACTGGATTTTTGTTGTTGTATTTTTCCTCATATTTTGGCATACATTATCAGTGGGACATAGGTTAGGACGGCATGTAGGCAAAACTTGAAGCCATGCTGTTGCAACTCATGCAGAATCTGGCTTGGCATTGTCTTGTTGAAATAAGCAGGGACGTCCCAGAAGGTTGGATGGAGGCATACTATAACCTTGCAAAGCAGATGGATACGCTCGTTTCCATGTTTCTCGCTGGTGAATCCATCTTGCAAAGCTCTGAACCATTTGGGCCCGGTTAGAAAGTGACAGGACCAATCAGCGATGAGGGGCAGTAGTTTCAGGCACGGCAGAGTTGTGAGGTAAGCAAGCAGTGACAAGAGGCTGGTGCAATCATGGCGGAAGAGCTTAGCGTGGATGCTGCTATAGCTTCAGTTTTATCAGAACTTGAGGACATTTCTTCGTTAATAGAAGAACAAAGAGTAGCATTGAGTTCTTTTCTTATCAAAAACGACAAAAACATGTCTACAGTTGCCATGGTTCACGTTATGTAGCTCTATATGGAATTACTCCTCTGTAGTGGCTACACCACGTGTTTTGTTGCTCTAATTTGCCCCTAAACATGTGAATGACAGAATGTTTATCCAATCATCCTCCAAGTTTTTTTTCAAAGGCTCTGCCATTTCCCAAACACTGTGTATGAGTGGTTTCCCAGATGGATGTGTTTCACACATCCATCTGGCGGGCCAGGTTAGGCATACTGTATATTACTCCAAACCTGTATTTATCTCTCAGTATGGATGGCATCTTCACAGATGTGAAAGTGACCCAAGCACTGGGCACAAATACACCGCCATAACATCCCAATGCTAACTTTAAAGTGATAACAATCAGGATGACCCTTTTCCTCTGTAGCCTGAAAGACTTTACAGCCATTCTTTCAAAAAGACAATATGAAATGTGGAGTCCTCAGACTACAGCAGTGTTCAACTTTAGTCGGTCTATCTCAGATGACTGTAGGACTTCTCCAGAGAAGTTTGAGCTTTTCTCTTAACATGCATTTGTAGATGCAGCGACATACAATTTTAACTGACAGTGGTCTTCCAAAGTGTTTTTGAGTCCACACTGTAATAGCCATTACAGAACAATGACAGTTTTTAATGTAATACCACCTAAGGGATGGAAGGTCACAGGTATTTAATGTTGGTTTTTGGCTTTGCCCCTTAGATGCAGAGATTTTTTCCAGACTCTCTGAATCTTTTTATGAAATTATGGACTGTAGATGATGAAATCTCTAAAGTCCTTGTAAATGCATGTTGAGGAATGTTTTTCAAAAACTGTTGTACTATCTGCTCATGTAGTGTTTACAAAGTGGAACCAATTATCCCTTTTTTAAGTAAACTAAACTCTAACAGGTTTCCCCATCCCAATTTTTTGGGAATTTAGTTCAGACATCAAATTTAGAATGGGTGTATATTTCCAAAAATTAGTAGAGTTGATCAGTTGAAATGTTTAACAACTGCTTGTGCTGTATTCAATTAAATTTAGGTTAAAAAGATTTTCAAATCCATATATTCTGCTTTTATTCCCACATCACACAATGTCCCAATTTTTTTGGTATTGGGGTTTGAATTTTCCATTGAAAGCTGTGTTTAAGACTGAAGAAAGCACATGAATGACAAGACTAATGGCTTTTATTGAAAGGGTAATTGGAGTCAGGTAATCTAATCAGTGTGTTGACATTCAGATATGGATCACAGCTGAGGCCTTGGGTCTATTTATAAAAATCCACAGTTCGGTATTAAAAACAGGCTTTTGCTTCAAATTAGATGTCGATTGTGGAACATGCCATCATTAAAAAGATTTTAAAGGATCAAAAGTGCATAGAAAGGTGAAAATCAGTGCAGTATATATCTGAAGGGCATTCTCCGGATAACAGTGATTGAGAGTGATTACAGACCTGCAGGTGTAATGTCTGCCTTCAGTGGTCCACAAATAACTATGGTTAAAAAATGGGAGAAAAATAAAGAGAGCAGTGTTAATGGACAGAAAGCTTTCAAGAAAAATACCAGTTACAAACTTCTGCTGGTGTTAAATTCTCTACAGAGAACAAAAGAAGCTACGACAAAACAGAAAAGAGGCAAAAAACAATCTCTGGTTTACTGTTGTATGAGGAGAAAATCTTTGAGAAGTGATTTTTGTGAGTCATTCATGGAACAAAATAACAATTATTTGATTTTGTTTAAGCAGAATTCCAGTCAGGAAAGGAAATGCAAAACTTCCCTCATGTTGTTTCCATGAAAAAATGTAGCCACATGCTGCCAGTGACTCTAAAAAGGTGGACAATACATTCCTTTTCTAAATATTAACTTGATGTTTAAGCATTTAAGATTAATGAAGATAATATGAGCACTTCTTCTTTTCATAAAGCCCAATAGGCCATATCATTGTGTGAAGATTGTCTGAAATATTAGCAGGTCAGTATGGGACTGTCCATACTGGCTGCCTCAGTCCAGCAGCATTTCAGCACCAAGGACAGCGACACAGCAGCGAGCCAGTGTGCTCTGCTTTTCTCAGCCTCCTCTAGGCTGAAAGTGGGGGGAGTGCAAACTAAGGATGGGGGATTTATTAAATCAATTAGAATAATATAACTCTCTAAGGCAGTATTTTCAAACTGGGGGTCACCAGGAAGTGCTGTTGGGTTTGTGCAAAGCTGGGACAGTGAGTGAGGAAATGGGACAGAACAGTAATAAATAGTCCTGCTCGTGACAATGACATATTTAGATTCTTGTTTTGTTTGTTTTATCGGTGCATATTAGAATTTGGCCCCATTTTTCTGTGCCAATCATCCAGAATAAAACTCTCTGGCCAATCAGATTGAAGCTGTGAGGGAGATCATTCTGGTCACTTGGTGAGTGTGAATCAGTCAGTTCAGTGCCAGGTGTGTGTAGCTGATTGCCACTGATTGGGTCCAGGTGTGGCAAGCTTATACTCCTGGGTTGCAGCACTCCACACACTTGTTATCTCCCCTCCAGAGGAAGTGAGGGCATCTTGTGTTTTCTTGTGTTTGTGATGAGAAGAGTTTTTGGGTGGTTGCTGCTGTTAGTATTACTAGTTGCTCCAAGATAGCTGTGTGTCAGTGCTGAGTGTCTGTACTCAGTATTTTTTGTTTCTTTTCATACCAGCCTTGTGAATTTGTATTTTATTTTAGGAGAGTTTGTCCATCTCCTTAGAAGTCTTGGTTTATGGTCAGCTGTGTGGTGGATTAGTTTCTGGGTTATATTTAGAACAGGAGCTTTTGGGTTATTGCTTACTAGCATTAAGTTTTGTTTTCATTCCCCTTCTTCATTCACCGCTCGTGATTTTAGTGATTATCCTGTTGGGATAACTTTCGGAAACCCTTGGTCAGGGGTGTCAAACTTGATCACAGCATGGGCCAGATTCTGGATCTAGATCTAACCTGAGGGCCTAACAGGGTCACCTTTTTAACCATAAACTGTCAACCTCATTTCACCAGTAATAAAATATGAAAAAACTTAGCAATGTTGATAAATGATTTTGATATTTAAAAAGTTACAAAGATAAGTTTAAAGGCTCACAGTCTGAGAAAAGTAAATGTATTAATTCAAAAAGGTTTTAAAAGGACATTTATAAGACACACTCATGAGTTTAAAAGGTCAAAATATGAAATCAAATTTGTAATTGTCAAATTAAAAGTCAAATTTGATTCAAATGTTTAAATTGTGAATCTAAAAGGTCAAACTATATGGTAATGATGTCAAAGTTTGGAATTGAAAATATGAGGTAAAATACAAATAATTGGTTAAAAAGGTCAAAAGATGACTGAAAATAAGAATTATGAATGTGGGTATACTCCTCATCACTAGCTTGGACCCTGCACTACACCACTGGATCTAAAACCCAACAGCATGCACCTCTGGTTTTTGTTTTCAGTATCTATTTTGATGCTTTTTCCCCATGCCTGTCCCCTTGGACTGTAATTTAAGATGCATGCCTCATATTCGGTGCACAGCTTTATCTGGAGGGTCTTTAGAGCACGAGGCCCCAGGCAGTCGTCCATCTTTGTCCACAGGTAAAACCACCTGTGAACAAATGTGAGCCTGCAAGGTGCTGGCTAGCTATCCTTGCTGTGAGCTAGCACTCAACACCTCATGCTATTCTCGTTTAAGCTAAATACAACAACCATAGCCTTTACCTCTGACTTCAAGCTCTTCCTTTTTTAACGCAATTACAACAAATATACGGAAAATGCTCACCTTATCCTTGTACTGTCCTGTCCCAATTAGCCAAATGTTATCAGAAAAATATTACTTTGGACCAGTTTCCACAAAAGTGAAGGCCAGTTTTCTTTGGGAAAAGCTCTAACCGTCCTTCATCCTGAAATTTAAAAAAACAAGAAGAAAGAAATGATAAGAAAATCAGTCTTAAAATTCCTGAATTTAGAAGTAGAGTCATACGAACCTCATTTGCTTTTATCAAAGTGTATTTCTTCTTAAAATCAAACTCAAACGTTGTTAAGTTTAAACTTTGTAAATGTGTTTTTGATATCATTCCTCTCAGCTAATATTCCCAAACGGAAGCCGAGGCACCTCCCATTTGGGAGAAGTCCCTCCGCCGCATGTAGAGCCGACTGAGCGGAAGCAGAGCCTCAGTCAGTCTGCTGGCACAGAGGGAGGCTGCAACCACTTCTCCGACTCTTTATTCTCCACACATCTAACACTCGCTCTCTAGCAGGAAAAGTCACCTGGATTCAGATTAAAGAAAGAGAAAAAGTCACCTTTCCTCTCGTGCACTTCTCCACCCGATGTGAAAAAGGAGCGCAGGTAAAGAAAAGAGAAGAGAAATGGGAGCGTTCAGGATGCTGCTGGGGAGTTTACATTACGTGGGACTCTACATGCAACTTAGTATCTGCACGAGGCAAGCTGGACACGGCGAGATAGAGAACCACATCTCTGGGAACGGTAGGTGTGACATTTCTCTTTGTATTCTCGTCTTTTGTGAGAGGAGATGAAGGGAGGCTGTGAGAGGAGAGGACGGCAGAGGTGATGCCATCTGCTCACATGCAGAGGAGGAATTAAACAAAGAGATGCACACAGGAAGGATGGAGCTGATAAACTCACGCAGATGTGTGGGAGCAACTCAACAGCTTGTGGCTTCTTTCTGTGACATAAAAACGAGTTTTGGTTTGTGCACTGAATACATCGGGCTGTCATTAAGTCAGAGCATGTCTATCCATCACATCAGACCAGCATGATTTCTCTTATCTTAACGGGGGTACACCGACCATGCAGGCTGGTTAGTCAGGGCGGTGAAATATGCTGAGTTTTAAAAATATAGTCATACATTTTCAGACCTGATGTAAGAAAAGACAATGTTGTTTAAAAGCATAGATTTAATGTTGATTTGAAGACCAATAACCAGGCCTAATGTTCAGTAAAAGGACTGTTTACAGCAGGAACCACTAACAGTGATATACTTACTGAACAAAAGATAATCTGTTGAAATGTTAGGTCTAAATGGGGAGTTGTAATTTTATTTCTTTTATTGAATTAAAGGAGAAGTTATGTCTGCTTTAATAGTGAAAACCAGATGATATTGATCCCCCTTTGACACCCAAGCAACAAAAATAGGTCCTTTGCTACAAATTTATTGTATTTTATTATCAAAAAAATCAGGGTAAGTCATTTGCAGTGTCTGAATTGCACAAATATGTTGGCAACATTTGGTAAAGTGGGTGGAACTGGAAAAGAGGGAGCGCCCCTCATCAGTTATACCCACTTCTCCTGTTGTTGCCAGTGTTTTTGTGTACACCAGTGGTTTTCACCTGGGCTGGTTTCTAGACCAGCACCATCTCCTCTTTTGACGAAAGTGTGACCAAATTTCCAAAAAATTGACCACTCAGTTGTTACTAGGGTTTGGGATCATTTGGGTTTGTTTCAATACCAGTGGTAAATGGTGCTTGAATCTATGCTTGTAAGAAAATAAGTGTTTTAAGAGTCAGAAGCTGAATAAAAAGCTGATTTATAAATGATTCATAAATACAATGCCATCGCAATATGTTAGTAAAAGTCACAGGAGCAGCTTATTGACTTTTTAAAATTTATTTAACCTTTATTTAACCAGGAGAAAGCCTCATTGAGACTAAAACTCTCAATCTCAGAAGACTTGTCTGCCTCCAAATCTTTTAACTTTCTTTGGAGTGATGGGGATTGCGTTGGGGTGGTGGGGTACCAAAATGAAGCACCAAAATCTGCCTTGTAATTCAGTATAGCAAGTATCAGATGTGTTGGTACTGGATTTCGATACTCATCCCAAGGTGTTGCTCAACAAATTGATAGCACAAAACAAATATATTTTTTTAAAGCACATAATTACAGCAGCCCATAGAGATCATGCATGTATACATTGTATTTCACCTATTTTGCCACTTTTTGTTTTTTCTAGATATCTTGAAATATTTTGGAAATTAAGGGGAAATTAGCTTTGTTGTCCAAGACAATGACATTTACAGTTGAAACCAGAAGTTTACATACACTATATAAAAAGGCACATAAACTTTTTTTTCTCACCGTCTAACATTAAATCAGATTAAACTTTTCCTGTTTTTGGTCAATTAGTATTACCAAAATTATTTCTATTTGCTAAATGCCAGAATAATGAGAAAATGATTTTTTTCAGATAATTTTTATTATTTTCTTCAAAGTCAGAAGTTTACATACACTAAGATTACTATGCCTTTAAACAATTTGGGAAAGCCCAGATGATGATGTCATGTCTTTGGAAGCCTCTGATATGTTTATTGACAACATTTGAGTTAATTAGAGGCACACCTGTGGATGTATTTTAGGCACACCTGAAACACACTGCTTCTTTGTGTAACATCATGGGAAAATCAAAAGAAATCAGCCAAGATATCAGGAAGAGAATTGTGGACTTGCACAAGTCTGGTTCATCCTTGGGTGCAATTTCCAGATGCCTGAAGGTGCCACGTTCATCTGTTCAAACAATTATATGCAAGAATAAACACCATGGGAATGTCCAGCCATCATACCGCTCAGGAAGGAGACGGGTTCTGTGTCCCAGAGATGAACGTGCTTTGGTCCGAAAAGTGAATCTCAACCCAAGAACAAAAGCAAAAGACCTTGTGAAGATGCTGGCTGAAGCTGGTAAGAGTGTGTCATTATCAACAGTCAAACGAGCCCTGTACCGACATGGGCTGAAAGGCCACTCTCCAGGAAGAAGCCATTACTCCAAAAGAAATATAAAAAAGCCAGATTACAGTTTGCAAATACACACAGGGACAAAGACCTTAATTTTTGGAGACATGTTCTGTGGTCTGACCAAACTAAAATTGAACTTTTTGGCCATAATGACCATCGTTACATTTGGAGATAAAAGGGGGAAGCTTGCAAGCCTGAGAACACCATCCTAACTGTGAAACATGGGGGTGGCAGCATCATGTTGTGGGGTTGTTTTGCTGCAGGAGGGACTGGTGCACTTCACAAAATAGATGGCATCATGAGGAAAGAACATTATGTGGAAATACTGAAGCAACATCTCAAGACATCAGCCAGGAAGTTAAAGCTTGGGTGCAAATGGGTTTTCCAAATGGACAATGACCCTAAGCATACTGCCAAACTGGTTACAAAGTGGCTTAAGGATAACAAAGTCAATGTTTTGGAGTGGCCATCACAAAGCCCTGATCTCAATCCCATTGAAAATTTATGGGCAGAGCTAAAAAGGCATGTGCGAGCAAGAAAGCCTACAAACTTGGCTCAGTTACACCAGTTCTGCCAGGAGGAATGGGCCAAAATTCCTGCAAACTATTGTGAGAAGCTTGTGGAAGCATATCCAAAAACTTTTGACCCAAGTCATACAGTTTAAAGGCAATACTACCAAATACTAATGAAATTCATGTAAACTTCTGACTCTCAAGAAAATAGTAAAAAACTGTCTAAAAAATGATCTCTCTCATTATTCTGGTATTTAGCAAATAGAAATAATTTTGGTAATCCTAATTGACCAAAAACAGGAAAAGTTTAATCTGATTTACTGTTAGACGGTGAGAAAAAAAAGTTTATGTGCCTTTTTATATAGTGTATGTAAACTTCTGGTTTCAACTGTATAAGTAAAGATCTCAAAAAGCAACCCAACTTTACTCATTATCACAGGAAAATGTAGTAATATAAAATTAACTGATATATGACTGCCTAAAGCTTCTGTACATCACACATGAGAAAATAAAGTCAAGAAAACAACTGAAGTTTAGCCCTTATAATGTAAAATAAAATCTATGGAAGAACAGATGCCTGAGGCTTCCATACATCTTTAAATAAGTGAGTCAGCATCTCAAGAAAACAACTAAAATGTAGTCATTATCACAAATGTGAGTAAATGTACTATAGCAACTCCAGGCTTCCATATGTCATAAAAAAAACTCAGTCAGCATCTCAAGAAAACATTTAAGATTTTTTGTTATCACTGAAAAATGAAGGTGAATTGAATAAATGGATGTATGGCCACTTAGGGCCTCTATATCTCCTAAGTGAATAAAGAAAACAACCAAAATATACCTGTTATCACAGGAAAATTGTTTTGATTTAAGTAAATGTATGTGTAGCCACTTAGGGCTTCCATAAATCATGTGATAAATAAGTGAAGAACTCGATAAAACAAATAAGATTTAGTTGTTATTATGGAAAATTTAAGTTTAATAGAATAATTCAATAATGGCAGGTTAGGACTTCCGTATATAATTAGATCAATAAGTAGAGGTCTTAAGAAAACATCAGGGGGCTGTATTGACTAGTAGGGCTTCCGTACATCACAAGATAAGAAAGTTGAAACTTTGAGAAAATTTTTCATGAACATGGCAAAATGGACTAAAATATACTATCCGGGTGAACTTCCCCTTCGGGCTTCTCAACATCATGAGATTAATCAGTCAAAGTCTCAAGAAAAAGTTTACTAGCTATCGCAGGAAAATTGATTTCATTTCATTGTGGGCTCCCGTACATCCTGAGAAAAACAAGTTGTGGTCCCAAGAAAACAACCAAAGATTACTGGCTAGGACAGGTAAATGGATTAGATTTAGATATGTGCATTTGTGGCTGCTTAGAACCTCCATACATCCTTGTCTTTTTTGCCACATTTCTTTTTTCCAGTGACAAATTTGCGATCCACGTTTAGTCCTGACCCAGCAGTCAAGAACCAGTGCTCTCCTTCTATTAGCTAAAAATCGGACTAAAGAGCATGAAGCTTCTGTTCTTTTGAAACCATTGATCATAAGAATAATGGAGATTTTGAATACATGATATTTAAAACCCTTTCTAAATCCTTCAACAACCTCAATATACAGAAATGTTACCAACATTTTCATGCTATTAAACAAAATACATAATTAAAAACAAAAAGCCACAAATATCAGATGTCTATGACTTCTGTTTTTTTCTGCAAACATGTTTCATATCAAAGTTTATACCTCTGGTATTCTGACCAGTGGTGTAGTGCAGGGTTTGTGCAGGTATATAGACAGTACTTGCGTATTTTCTGTTGAATTTAAAAATTCATTTTTGGGCTACCTACTTCAATAAGTAGAGACTGGGCATCTGCACCCTTTATTTTTTAGTCTTCATAGAGTCTAACCACTTTAAATCCTCTGATGGACTTCATTCAGTCATATGCGGCATTTGTGTTCTAGGCCGGCTAAGGCATGGTCACCAATTTCATAGTAATCCTTACTACTTGAAGTAAAGCAGCAAAAGCTCAGCATCAGTGTGCAAAAACAAAAGGTCTTCTTTGAGGTGTACAACATCTGCAAGAGCAGCCTAAAACAAACAGACTTTTTCTGAATGGGTCGCTGAAATGTGGTGCATTAATGCAGAGTGTACCACTTCTGTAAATGCCACTACATCACCGGGTGAGATGACCATTTGTTATTGCTCTACAGAAGAAAAATATCCACATATGTGTATCATATACTTAGCTAAAACTATAGTAGTAGTATTTTTGCTCCACATTGCCCAGCCCTATGATTACTCATTAAGCAGCATAAGGATTCTGTAGTTTAATTGCTGGTGTAACATTCAGGATGTTTAGTGATTCATGACAGAGGATTGTTCCGTCGGAGCGCTGCATCCTTTCAGCAGCGCTCCTCTCCCTCCTCTTCTCATCAGTGGATGATTCATGCAGACAGGATGCAGAGCCGATGGCGGCTGATAGATGGAAGTTCACATTCTCTTAAAGTATCACCATGAAATCAGACCCAGACCCCCTCCTCCTCCCCACCCAGACCCCCCCTCCTCCCCTCTCAGCAGGAATTTCCCTAAATGGCCCACAGTGTTTACACTTTGTTATGTCATGGACACACTGTCACAGTTTGTGAAGGTTTGTGTGGATAAGTCGGGCTCAGCCTGCCAATCTCCACAGGTGTCAGTCAGTCTGTGGGTTTGGCAGATGTGGCGACTGTTTGGCTGGACTGAAAAATGAAGTGAGGAGGAGTGAGAGGAGGTGATAGCCAGACAGTGGAAATGCCTCAATGCCCTTGAGAAACAGAGTCTTAATGTGGATGCATTACCAACTTTTCTCACTTATTTCCTCATGCTCTGTTCTTACATGCTTCTTTATAGTTTAGCCTGCCAGCACATAAGCTGCATGCCATGACAAATCTGCACTTAAGCCTACACCTGAGTAGGATTGTCAGAATACCAGAAATTTAAATTTCAATCTGGTGAAAGCTAAAAAGGATGATATTGGTAGCAGTTTCGATATCACAGCAACAAATAGAATTTATAGACACCCAATATGGCTTAATTTTAATGCTGCATGCCATATAGCAATGTGCAATTGCAATTACACTGGACATTATTGCAATTTGCCATTGCAATAACAATAAAATACTTAAATGGTATCATACATTTACCTTTGGGTTTTGAGGCAAATACAGAAAATACCAATAGTTTTGACGTTTGTATTTATCAACTCCGTGCAAGTTTGTACAGTACTGCTTTCAAAATAACTAAATGTTAAAAAAAAGCCTTAATTTTTCCTATAATTAAGGTAATTCTGCAAAGTGCAATAGTGGCAATATTGTAAATTTGTGGGCCTCTCTGCAGGCATTTTTGCAGACATTTCAAGTACAACTTAACACAAAAGTAACTGCAGACTTCTATGCAATTCTGTAATTGTACAGCCAGACATCACAAGTACAATATCAGTTGTGCAACACTGTAGGTTTCTTGTTTCTAATTCTAAAACATTTCAGTTTTTTTTTCCCTGCACACTTTCTATAGACTGCACAGAAAAATTAGCAAGGTTTAATGTTTTTTTATGCAAATTATACAGAGTACAAAAGTTTGTTTGCAGACTTTAGCTTTTGTATTCATCCAGAGAAATCTGAACTACATTTCTGTTGAAATATCAAAAAGATTGATGGATTCAAGAAAGGAAACAAATGGTTTCCTCTGTTTGTAGTCAAAGTTAGTTCCTTAAATTAACTTTTAAGTACTGATATATAGTAGAAATACATAATATTATTGGCATGATATCATTATCAGCAGTGCTGCTGCAGGTTTTGGTAATTTTGTGCGATTGTGATTTTTCTGAACAATATTGCAATTTGCAGCTGAGGTTAAAATATACATGAAATAGTATCATGAGTCTACTTGCTTGGTTATCAAGGAAAATGAAGAGAATAATGATATTTTTGAAGTAAGTATTTCTTGATATTAAACATACAGATATAAAGTAGGATAAAAATTACAAAACCTTTATGTTTTTACTCAACTGATTTCAAAATAATTTGATCTTTTCCAAAAAACAAAAGCTTCATCTTTCTGAAGATAGAGGTACGTCTACATAAGTGGCTACATTGTAAACTTAAAGGCCTTTTTGCGGGCATTTTTATAAACCTTTCAAATACAACTTAATAAAAAATAATTGCAGCCTAGCTAATGCTGGGCGATTAATCGAAAAATAATCAAAACCGACATATAGAGTCTCTTACCAATGTAAATTTTCTGTTAGTTATTTCAATTATTTTCCCTTGTAATTCTTTCTCTGCTAATGCACCACCCCCTTAAAAACACACTACTGGCTGTGTCATCATGTGATAGGCAGCCAGGTGTTGCTAGGCATGTAGCCTGCCAGACATCCAAAAGAAGAAGAATAAGTAACCATGTGACCCTGTCCCACCCAGTCCAAAACTCAAACACAGAGCTGATTATGCAATACAAGCAACCAAATAATATATCTACTTTTTATACAACGGTATAAACATAACGTATTTTGTTAGAAAGAAATACCCGTTGTTAATTTCAACTCTTTTTAGCAACTTTGGCATTTTTCAAAAGGAAATTGCCATTTCAGCTGATGTGTATTTTCATTTCAACTATTTCAATGCATAACCATACACTGTTAATCAATTGCAGGTTACTTTAAGTTATTTGTTTTAAAATTATGCAGATATTTAGGGTACAAACCGAGTCAGGGGTGGGAGTTGGCATAGTTGTTCATCAATTGTAATCGAGGTAAAAAAAAAAAAAAAAAAAAAAAAAATTCAAATTATCATGATTTTGATCTTTGCTATAAATGCCCAGCCCTAAGTCAAGCCTGGCATTGCAATTGTGATTAGATTAATTGTGCAGCACCAACTGGCAGATATTAGCTGTAGAAGTTTTTCATTCTGGCGATGGATATGAAGATTTTTAATGATATTTACATCATATATTGGCTGTGAATATCAGCCTTGTGGGCATAGAAATTTATGGAGCTTTAGGCTCGACCAAAGTCAGCTTAAGTGTTTTTTCATCCTCATTACTTAAACTTAAAGAGTGTTTTAAGAATATAAGTTTTATGTCTGAGCTTCATTTATACATCAGTATTGATAAAGATATCCACTTAGATTAGTTAAAGATATCTGCATATCAGATATCAGCAGAAATCTAAAACCATTTGTCCCTGATCTGCAGAGGTCAACCTGATCCTTATGGCAGAATGTATCTTAAAGGTTACGTATCATGAAAAAAAACTTTTTAGTAAATTTGCTGAAATATCATCAGGGTATCTGGAATATCTGTTGACTCATAAAATGTGAAATAAGCTAAGCCATTTTTGTTTTTTGTGTTTTTAGGTCCACCATGGCCTAAAAACAAGTCATAATAATCTTAATACCTGCCTCTCACCTGGTATCTCCACCCATAGATCTCCACCCAGAGGCATGCAAGTACACAACTGCACCCTATGGAAGAGAGGTTTAGAAGGACCTCATTTGCATTTAAAGAGACATACACCAAAACAGCTGAAAAAGGCTGTGAAGAGCTAGTTTATACAGGGTCAAAAACCACGTCTGGTGCTCAATCTATGCAGCATTTTAATTGTTTTAAGTCGGCCACTGGGGGCTGTGTTAAAAGCTGGAGAAGGTGTGTGATATGTCTGTAAATCTCAGTTAAAGGTGACATCTGCTCAACTAGGCAGACTTTTTTCACTTTATTTGTCATGATTTAAAAAAAAAACTACATGCTTGAATTATAGATGATAATGAACTATGCAAATGATTCTCAGAAAACTGAGACGATGTGACAAGCCAGAGAGGAAATGACTCACTCTGTTTGAGATCTTTTACATGGGTGAGACACAGTGAAGTATTTTTATTTTTAGCCCCAAAACGCCTCTGATACGCAGAGGGGATGGAAGACCAGCTATTGTGATCAGTTTGATTGTAATCAGCATTAAAGCAGTGATCAATAGCTTGGAGCTACATAGAGGAATCATCAGGTCCAGGTGTTTTTCAGACCTGGATGTCAGCATGGTGTGAATTACTGGTGCAGCTAAAACATTTCCCACATTCTCATATAAAGTGAAACTCTTTCAGCGTTAAACATGGCTGTCATTGAGAAAAGCAGCAAGTTGCGACAGCAGCAGGCTGACAAAACAGAGTAAAGCTGAATAAAGAAAGGATCAGACGTGGATCGGCTTCACTTTGGCACATAGGAGTCCATTTAAATAAACGGATCCTCAAGAATCAACTCTGATATCCTTCGCTTTCAGTCTCTTTGTTAGGACAATCTCAGCATCAACTGGCTCCAGTTTCAGTTTTTATTGACAAAAAAGAAAGTTTATTTCCTTGACTTTTTTCTTATTTCTATGAGCTTTAAAAAATGCCTTTAAATCTTTAAAGGTGGGCTGAGTCTGCTCAACACATCATGGTTATAGCACAATGACTGAAACCTTTGTTTTTAGCTATTTAAGATGTGAATGGTCATCTTGAATGTTCTCTGACAGTCTGCTGACTCCTGTTTGATGGCTTTGGAGCTCTCCCTGTAGTCGCTCTTTGCTGTGTCTGCAAAGTCTGAAAGATTTCATCCTACATTTAATCATAAAACAGAAAAAAAACCCATCCAAACAGTCTGTTGTTATTCTGCTGTCGCTGACATACAGCATCATGGGCTGGTCAGGTTTGTCCTCATGAGTGTGTTGTGTGCTGAGTATTTCTGCTTTTGGTGCCTTTTTTTTAGTCGAAAATCATATTTCTGTGCAGATCGCTGCATCTGTAACATAAGGCATCAGAATCTGTTTTCAGGCTGAATAATGTAGGGGACAATTTTTCAAACAGTGGGTGGCTTTTTATGGAAATGAGGGTGTGGAGATGCACTTGTTTTTGTTTTTTATCGTGAGGCAAGAAGGAAAGAAAAGGAGAGGCGACAAGATTTAAGACTTTTCAAAATCCAAGTGGAATTACAGTCTTACGTGCTATAATGTTTAATTTAAATGCCTGCTGCTATGCAAAAAATAAATTAATCAGTCCATACTACAAGAGTAGCTAGGTCGGGCTATTATGATCAATATGTTGAATGTTTAAGGATGTCAGTGTTGCCACATTTATTGTGATGTAATACAACTCCAAAATATACTTATTAAATTTTCATAAATTGCATTCTGTTTTTTCATTTTAGGTACATTTAGATACCATAGTAGGGCAGCAGCTGGATACTACTCACCTTAGCGTCTTCCTGCTCTCACAGTGATGGAAAATAATGACAACACGGAAGCTTTGAATGTCTTGTTTATCCTGTATATACCCAATTAAAATTGACGTTGATGGTTGAAAGTAATCCATCACTTTTACTTTGTGTGTGGTGGGGGGGGCAAGTCAATAACAATCTGCACCTTTTGATATCTAACATTTCACTTTTTACTGCTCCCTTTGGCTATTTTTATTTATTCTTCTATCTGTAGCAAACTCTTCTTACATGGTTATACTTTAAAAGATTTATTTTGGGCATTTTTGTGCCTTTATTAGATAGAGGAGGACAGTGGATAGAGTCAGAAACAGGGTCAAGAGTGAGGGAGAGACATGTGGTAAAGGGCCTCAGGCCGGATTCGAACCCCAGCCGCCCACGTACATGGGGAGCCCCTAAACCAGGCCTATTCAATTAGCGGCCTGGGGGCCACATGTGGCCCAGAACCAACCCCCAGGTGGCCCAGCCTGTGGTCATGCCACAGATGCAGAGGGCATCCTGTTTCGCAAGTTTTCATAAATTCCCACAGTGTTTCAGACCGTGAATGCATCACTACCCGTAGCCTATCAACAGTCTAATATGCACTGTGTTGTTTTGAAGCACAGCTAGCGATGCTGACAGAATTAGCCCCACAATATTGAATATAAAACTTGTTCTTTTCAACTGTAACTACAACTGTGCAAATTTAGTATTGTATGCACTTTAAGCTACGTATAGGTAAGATGTGGGTAACTTTCCACACCAGTAAATTCAATATTGAACGTCTTTTTTTTAACCTTTTTTTAAATCCATTTCCAATTGTTCTGCTACTAGCAGTGAAGGTTACATGTCATTTTGTATCCCACAAGGCTTTGTGACTGGCGCTTTGTGTTATGCTCTGTCAAACAGCGCCTGCCATAACTCTTAGATCATGAAGGAGACAGCCTGACTAGCTTATAATGGAGAAACAGAGACACTGTGATGATGCCCTCTGTGTCACTGCAGACAGGAGCTGCTTTGAATAATGGCTCAAAAACAGCCAATACAAAGAAGTACAAGGACATTTTTATATTAAAATGTGACAATTCTGAAGGGGTTTTTTTTGTCACAAAATGATATTTTTTCACTTTTTGGTCCCCAAAAGATAGGAGAACAAGTTTGTTGAAAAAAACGTCATGGTCAATAATATAATGTTTTATTTCTGTTTGGTTTTATCTTTTATATTTTTATAGTCTCATAGCTTTTTCTTAATTCAAGTGATTTTACTGCAGCATACATATTCTTAAAGCCCAGATTGTGCTGAAAAAGGGTGTTTAAATCTTGACTGTGCACCACAGGGTTGATGTTTTACAAGCTTTTTAAGAAAAAAAGTCCAGGTGAAACAAAAGGGTTAAAAATAGCTGAGGGTTTAAAAATGATGGCATTTTAAGTATGTAAATTTTCACAGTTAACCTTCAAAATTCAGTGATTTATAGGTAATAAAAATATGTCTTTATAGCCCTATTACTTTATTTCTAACTTGTTTATTAAACAAAAGAGGACAATAAATGAGAAGAACAATGTAGCAAACCAAAACCACATCAGCCAACATATTCAACACAAAGTAAATGTCATGTTTGATTAGTAATGGGATGAAGTACATGAACTTACCTTTTATCTACTTTGTTATCAATTATATCTCATACTGTGCCAGAGAATTAAATACATAAATCATTCAGTTTAATCGTGTGCCACAGTTTCTCCTCAACATTAAAGGTTCATGGTATCTTCATTTGTACCTGAAAAGGTAGATTTGTTGTGATGATGAGAGTTGCTCCTGCTAAAAACACTGATGAACTGTGGGTTTTATATTTTGCACGGTGACGAAGATTTGATGTCAGGAATGCAGATGAAGATAAATCCACCTGAAGTCACTTTGTCAGATAAGTTAGATTTTTTTCACTTCTCTTGGACCGTTGCAGTTGTGAATTGAATTTCACAGCGTGGCGTTTGGCCTACTTTACAGTGATTTGGAAGAATGGGTACAAAGACCAGCTGAGGACATGCGAGAATCCTCAATTTGCTTTCCTGAGACTATTCTTTAAGTTTGGCATGTAATGGTGTTTTTGGAACCCAGTGGGGAGTGATAATCTGGCCTCCTTTTCTTTCACTGGCACTAAACCAGCTGGAGTGAAAAAAAGGAGAAAAAGAAAAACTTTGGATTTTTACAATTTTCACAATGTTTCGGTCTAATTCCACCCAGACGCTGCTTTAGTCATTGATGCTTTTCAATTAAGTCCTAATTAGGGCATGGTTATCCAGAGAGGCAATTATCCCAGCCAATCAATCGCCTTAAACAATCAGTGAAGGGTAAATGAGCCGTTAGCCAATTGGATGCTCAAACTTTGCAAAGTGAAACAGATTGTAATGAGATGGAGGGAGAAGACTCCACACACGTTTGGAGGATAGTTTTCTGTTCATGGTTTCATTTAAATACAACAGATTTCCCATTTTAGTCATTTATCACCACAGTTTCACCGTAAAATACGACTATATTGGTGATCTCTTACCATTTTGGTTAAGTTAGGATTAATCGCTTGATCATTTTGTTTATCAGAATAATGTGACAATGTTGATCAGAGTTGTTATGTCAAACAAACATAAACACAAGAATTTACATTTACATAATGAAATACACTATATTGGCAAAAGTATTTGCTCACCTGTCTTGACTCGCATATTAACTTAAGTGGCAGCTCATTCTTAATCCATAGTGTTTAATATGATATCGGTACACCCTTTGCCGCTAGAACAGCTTCAACTCTTCTGGGAAGGCTTTCCACAAGGTTTAGGAGTGTGTTTATAGGAATTTTTGACCATTCCAGCGCAATTGTGAGGTCACACACTGATGTTGGACGAGAAGGCCTGGCTCCCAGTCTCTGCTCTGATTTATCCCAAAGGTGCTCTATCGGGTTGAGGTCAGGACTCTGTGCAGGCCAGTCAAGTTCATCCACACCAAACTCTCTCATCCATGTCTTTATGGACCTTGCTTTGTGCACTGGTGCACAGTCATGTTGGAACAGGAAGGGGCCATCCCCAAACTGTTCCCACAAAGTTGGGAGCGTGGAATTGTCCAAAATCTCTTGGTATGCTGAAGCATTCAGAGTTCCTTTCACTGGAACTACGGGGCCAAGCCCAGCTTCTGAAAAACAAGCCGACACCATAATCCCCCCTCCACCAAACTTTACACTTGGCACAATGCAGTCAGACTAGTATCGTTCTCCTGACAACCGCCAAACCCCGACTGGTCCATCAGCTTGCCAAATGGAGAGGAATGATTTGTCACTCCAGAGAACGTGTCTCCACTGCTCTAGAGTCCAGTGGCGGCGTGCTTTACACCACTGCATCCGACGCTTTGCATTGCACTTGGTGATGTGTGGCTTGGATGCAGCTGCTCGGCCATGGAAACCCATTCCATAAAGCTCTCTTCACACTGTTCTTGAGCTAATCTGAAGGCCACATGAAGTTTAGAGGGCTATAGCGATTGACTCTGCAGAAAGTTGGTGACCTCTGCGCACAGTGCTCCTCAGCATCTGCTGACCCCGCTCCATCATTTTACGTGGCCTACCATTTCGTGGCTGAGTTGCTGTCATTCGTGAATGGTTCCACTTTGTTACAATACCACTGACAGTTGACTGTGGAATATTTAGGAGCGAGGAAATTTAATGACTGGACTTGTTGCACAGGTGGCATCCTACCACACCACACTGGAATTCACTGAGCTCCTGAGAGCGACCTGTTCTTTCACAAATGTTTGTAGAAACAGTCGGCATGCCTAGGTGCTTAATTTTATACACCTGTGTCCATGGAAGTGATTGGAACACCTGATTTCAATTATTTGGATGAGTGAGTGAATACTTTTGGTAATATAGTGTAAATCTGCACGTTTTCAATTTTAAGAAGCTGTAAAAAAAACTTTTATGAGATTTTCGGCTGAAACGAGTCCCATTTGATACATTGATACATTCTAAAAATATCTAGTTACTTTGCATCAAGTGGCATTTTAATCATTGCAGTTTGACCCTGAACATCATGCATAGCTGCATCAAAAGCTGCAACGATATTGGAATTACATAAATCTTAATAAAAAACGAATAACGTCAATGCTTGTTTGATACCATGGGAATAAAATAGAAGGTCTGGACCCCGGTGTGGGCCATCACTCATTTTCAGCTACATAAAAATGCTGAAAAATCACCTGTAAATGGTCTTACTGCAGAAAAACTCTGGCTAAGTAACAGTAACAAAGATCAAGCTGTAAAGTACTAACTTTCCTCAGTTCCCATTAATTTCTAACAGCTGTTCCCAACTTCCTGACTCCCAAGAGACATTCCTGCGTCATCAGAATCATGTGAATGCAAAAAACCTAAACCCTAAATAAAATGTTTCCTCCAAGCTATCACTAATAGTTAGAATAAGTGTAGGCAGTGATTCCTTTCTCTGTAAAAAAAAACTTTAAGGGACCAGGAGACATCGCTGTCTCTCTCCTCTGCTCTCAGTCTGTAGCAGACACTAATCTTAATGTGTGCATTTTTATGAGATACTGAAGGGGTCTGACATGTGTCTATGTCTTTAGTGACAAATTTGGTACTATTGAGTACTTTATAACATCCTTGAAGTTATAGATATTGAATTATTTTAAGCATGTGATTAAAAAAAGGATCAAAATTACTGAAAGTTCTGACACCTTATGACTTAATATTGATCATTAAATAACAGTGATAAAAGAAGTATTTTGACAGCCTTCACTGCTTCATCATCATAAATCCACCATAAAGGATATTTTCCCTGTTATGTAAGGCGCAGAAAAGTATTTTTTGCTCCACTGAAGATGATCTTCATGCCTGTGAGCCTCCACTCGGGGCCGGTCTTAAATCTTCACCCGCTTTTGACCCCCATCACTGAGACGCCGGCCTCTCTCTGACTCCTATTATTATATTGGATTTGAACCATTTTTCTCCAATTCAACAGGTGAATCATTTACCATTCAGTGAAGACAGAAGCCTTTATGGCTGCTGCAGCTCCTCTTAGAGGCTTCAGGCATGGCTGGTCCTCTCCACTGGCTGAATAGAAAGAAAATACCGGAATGATGTGTGAGAGTACACCAGGTCTGGAGTAGATATAATCACAGCCTCATTTACAGCGCCGTCTTTTCCTCCTTAAATGCCCTTTTCTAACGACGGCTGTGTTGTGTGATAAATATAGCAGGGATGGGGGGAAATAGGACTTCCTCTAAAAGCAAACTGGAGCACTGAGGCGGTGACATCACACTACTGTTAGACTATGAAATATTTAACAGTAGCTGATGCAGTATCACTGGCAAACGTTCAGCAGCAGCTTGTGGGGTTTACTCCACTCCTCTGCAGAATCAGATGCCAAATGTCTCCTCATTGCCTCAGTCGCTCACTTCTAGATCATTCTGATGGCGGCGTATTGATATCACAGCGGGGTTCCTCACAGCGTCACAGCAGTAAATACAGGAAGATTACTGTCATAGAAAAACTCGATAGTAGGTCAGCGTGAGATTTTCAGTGCAGTTACATTTACACTCTATATGTTTACATGCACAGTGAAACCAAGCTAAGAGGCCATTTGATTGGACTGCTGGTTTCAGTGTACAAACATGGCGGCTTGTGCTTTGTAGATGGATGTCCGACTCGACCATACAGTGTTAGAGGCAATACGCCCCATTTTGGCTGTTATGTTAAAGTTCCAAGCAATGGTTGTATTTTAGTTTGAAAATATTGTACTGTTTTTGTGATGCATTTTTGCTTTTCTATGTTTTAGAGTTGCAGGAAGATCACCAGGGGGGCTACCCACTCAGGCTCAAAGGTCAGGTCCTACCTACGTAGCCTCTCAGACACTAAAATCCCATTTAGACAAAGCCATTTGAATGTCAAGTTATGATCCTTAATGCTTTGTGTATCCAATAGCTTAGACTGCATATGGAGAATGGAGGTGGTCTGGGATGCAGCCTCCATTCTTCTTGAAAGGCTTTCACAAGATTTCTTTCGTGTTTCTGTGTGTTTTGTGTCCGTTCATTCTGTAGAGCGTTTATGAGGTCAGGCACAAGAAGGCCTGGCTCACAATTTTCATTCCAGTTCATCTAAAAGTTGCTTGATGGGGTTGAGGTCAGGGCCAGTCAAGTTCTTCCACCCCAAACTCATCAAACCATGTCTTTATAGTCTTTGCTTTGTGCACTGGGGAACAGTCATGTTGGAATAGAAAAGGGCTTTCCCCAAACTGTTGCCACAAAGTTGGAAGCATAGCTTTGTCCAGAATGTCTTGGTATGCTGAAGCATTTAGATTGGCCTTCACTGGAGATAAGGGGCCTAGTCCAAACCCTGAAAAACAGCCCTATACCATTATCCCTCCTCCAGCAAACTTCACAGTTGGCACGATGCAGTCAGAATGTTCTCCCAGCATTTACCAAACCCAGACTCTGCCATCTGACTACCAAAGAGAGAAGCGTGTTTAGTCCACAGTTCAGCGTCCATGTGCTTTACACCATTCAATCATCGGACTTGGTGATATTAGGATGCATGCATAGAAACATTGGCTGATGCAGACCATAGAAACCCATTCCACACAGATCCTGCTGCACAGTTTTAATGCTTTCATTAATGCCAGTGGAAGTTCAGAACTCTTCAGCTGTGGAACCACTAGAGCATTGGCAGCTTTTACGCACCATGCATTCCCCATAGTAGTCATTGATTCCATCTTTTACGTTGTGGCTGAGTTGCTGTTGTTCCTAAATGCTTCCACCCTCATATAAACTCACTTACAGTTGACTGTGCAGGGCTGAAATTTCACCAACCGTCTAATAGATCAGAGCAGTGAAATGCCACTTCCTGCTTTTCCATGTGCTGCGCCACCATTTGGGGGAAAACTAGCCCTCAGATTGAATGGCGGTATGTCAGAAAACATCAGTAGCAACACGTTTTAAAGCCATTTTGTTGTGTTTTGTGCCTTAACCAGTCAAAAAGCCATAATTTTAGGCATGTTTTGTTATTCTCAAATGCAGCAGATTGTCAAAGAAGAGTCCTCTGTCTTTTGGCTGAAACTAACCACATTCAAGTGTTAAGATCCAACACACATAAAGTATGTGATGTCAGTTTATGACATCTCCAGTCACAAGATGGGACTGTTTGTCCAGTTTGACAGGGGGGAACCTGAACACACCCTTATGTGCATCTATAATTTTGTTTTTTGTTTTTTTTTTTCATATTGTTGCTATGCAAGTATTTTTCATAAATGGACGAAATTATATGTTTATCTCACTGGCCATTAGATTTTGTCTCCCAATAAATGTTAAACCATACGGTTGCCAAACTTTCCCATTGCCTTTCCAAAGTGCCAGGAGAGGTCGTTCTGGTCAATAGCAAAGATTGCATCCATCACAGTACCACACCTCACAAATGTTTGCAAATGGAGAGTGCATGGCTAGGTGCTTGATTTTGCACACCTGTGTTGACAGTTCTGATACACCTGATAACATGACAGATTTTTTTGGGTCCCACATACCCATGACTGTATGGATGGACTATAATCATGCTCAAGATGTAATTCAACCTACAGCAATCTCAGTTTTCACAAAGGTAACATACTCACAAGTAGGGATGGCACGATTACCCGTTTCCACAATTAATTGCGGTATTAAACGTTACGATTAGTTAATCGTAATGTTTCCTAAATACCGTCAATTTCCAGAAAATATTATGCCAGGAACCATACTGGTACGTCAGCGTAACTCGCCTGGAACAAAAACAAAGTTACACAACATCTGCGTGTCACTGCCTCCTGTTGCTTCGTGCAGCTGTAGGCGGAGGCGTGTCACAGTCCCAAACAAACTACAGCATGGAAGAGGAAGAGCTGTTCCCTCCGAATAAACAGTTGAAGTCAGCCGTGAGGAATTTTTTGAATACAAAAAAATGACCTGAGTGTCACTGTGGAAGACGGCCTGCCTAAATGTAAAACATGCCACAAAAAAAGTTGCTGTGAAATCAGGCAATACTTAAGCACCTGCGGGATAACCACCCGGCGTTGTACGCCAAAGTAAAGGTAAATAGTAACTGGGTTAAGTCATGTCTATGTTAGGGATGGGGATCAAAACCTGGGTCCATAAGGACCCAGTTCTGTGTTTTTGAAATACCCGAAATCAGTGCTTTAGCTTATCCATACTGCTTTCGAGTCTCACAGGCTCTGTGACGTAACGTCATTTTAAGATAAGACTGGTGTAAAAACATACATCAGTTCTTTCAAGGAGAACATAAACTAGAAGTGTCATGCATCACATCAAACAAGAATGTACCTTAAACTGTTGGCTTGAGTAAAAAAGACACTTTCTGTGAGACGCATGGTATCATACAGTATCCTGCTGCTATCCAATGCTGGGAGTATCGGCTCATATCCTCACTTCAGCTGCTTCAGGACAGTTTTCTTCTTCTGCTGCTCAGATAAATGCTGATAAACGCTCCAAAACTTTGAGCAAGTCCTGTTTGTTAACAATATTAATCCAGTGTAGAAATCTGCAGTGCAGAATTGAAGTTAATTAGCAAACTTTATGAGCTGAAGACAGAAAACATGATGCGTTTAGGTAACCTCAGTTAATTAGAGAACCGTAGTCTATATGTTATGATGTGTTCAAATGCCAGCTAAAAATGGGAAAATTTAGTTTTTGACGAGAAACTTTAATAAATACAGTTGTGAATATGAAGAATGTGTTTATATTTTAAGGAAATAAAATGGATGTGACTGACTGAATTATAGCTTTTTAACTCAAACACTACTCAGCTAAGACCACTCGAGTGGTCCATCCTCATGGGATTATTATCATTTTTCTGGTAATTATTAGTTACTTTATATTGTTGATATATTATTTTGTTATGAGAGCATCCTAAGATGGAAATAAATTAAAATACAAGACCTAGAAGGAGTGTTCATGGGATTTTACTTATTCATGGTAGTGTGAAATTAATTAATGCAAAAATAATCGTGATAATCGTAAAATTGTAATTATTTCTCTGACAATAATCGGACCAAGAAAACCTGTAATCGTGACATCCCTACTCACAAGGTAGATAGTCTGGCTGAGGTTACTGGAACCAAATATTAATAACTGTTTCATACAATTCACAAAGACAAAGATTTTTTTCCTAATGAACTTCCTTTATTTTGTGATTTTTCGTTACTGGTGGGTGCATACTAACATATGGTTTCCTTTGGAGAGTTAATCATTTCCTAAGTGTTTGCTTCTTAAAATAATTTCCCACAAAAACAAAGCCTTTGTTGCTTCTGATTGAGGAGTTGCATTAATGAGAGTTTCTTCCTTTAAGTTATTTCCCAATATATAATCAATTCCTGCCTAGAGATCTTTCCTGTAAGCAGAGAAACGAGAGATGAAGCAGTGGAAGTCACAGAAAAAAACACTGAACATGTTCCTCTTCTTTCTTCTTTGGTGATATTTATACACTGAAAAGAGAAGGCGGGGGGAGATTACACGATTATTTCCCCCTATAGGTCTCAAAGAAAAGTGTGGGTGTATGTTACATAACAGAATCACATGAAAGGTGTGCATTTATTTATGGGATCATAGATCGTTATGAGATGGTACATAATGTCTGTAATGGTCTCAGTAAAGTGTCCCTGCTTTTATCTTCCTGTATGTGTGCTGTAGGTTTCTGTCCAGGGGTCTCCTGGTGGGTTGAGAGCCTCTGCCTCTGAGTCAGTGGTGCTGCAGCTGATGGTGCTGCGTTCAGAGCAGGTGATTCAGATCTTCCTTGAGTCTAATGCCTGGGTTGCCCATGCCAACAGAATGTCATTGATCTTTCAGCAATCGTCTAAACGCCTTTATTCCACCTGCTGATAAAATCATTTTTGAAGCAGTTAGTAGCTGCCCAGTTTGCTTTACGCTGCAGCCTAAATTTGTCCCTGACTGGAGACATTTGGGAGCTCCCTTCCTGTCTCTGTCTGTCACCGTCTGCCTGTAAAAAGGAGACACAAGGTGGAAGGAGGAAAGCGCCAGAACATAAAAGAGGGATGAGTGAGGGAGCTGAGCAGAGAGGGACAGGCTGACAGTTTTAGAGCTTGTTGGAGCCCAGCGGTGTGTAGAGCTGTTGTTATTTAGGTCCTGACCTCAGTATATACACCTCAGTGAGAGATGAGTGCTGCAGGGCAGCGTGAAATAAACTACAGGAAGGAGAGAAATTATTACTGTAGATATGTCTTACCTTTTCACTACAGACTGCTCTGTTGCCCAAGGGCTGAAAACCAGTCATGGAAGGGTCTCTGATTTTGTCTGCATGTCCTTTAATCGGTACGAAGTACTTAAAGTCATCCTCTAATGGAGTAACTTTGCTGCTTATCACTGTCCAACTGACTGACAGAGATTCAAGATAAATCTACTTGATAATCTTACATATTTTTAGAGTCTCAAAGCAGCATTTAGTTTGTAATTTGACTTGGATTCAGGCGGGAAATTCATCTTAATTCTGGAGGGGTAAATCACCAGTTAAACCACAATTTGGTATAGTATGATTTTGCTGGCAAAGTACAATTTCCATTTGATTCAGTGATTGTTTTCAGGTTATATTTCTCCTTATTTTGACGATAGAATTGCTGACTGATTTCTGGGATTACATGGAGGTGCAGGGGTTAGCACTGTTGCCTCACAGCAGGCAGGTTCCTTGTGTGCTTCCTGGCCAGGGCTTATATATGCAGTTTGCATGTTTTCCCCATGCACACGTGGGTTCCCTCCAGGTACTCCAGTTTGCTGCCTAGACCAAAGCTATGCTCGTTAGGTTAATTGGTGACTCTAAAATAGCCATAGATGTGAGCGTGAGCATGCCTGGTTGTTTGTCTCTATACGCAATTGACATGCAACCAGTCCAGGGTGTACGTCACCTCTTGCTCGGTGACAGCTGGGATAGGCTCCAGCTCCCCTGCAATCCCAGACAGGATAAGTGGCGTGGACGATGGATGGAGAGTTAAAGATTTCTGTAGCTTAAATGAAATCAATCTTTAAAACAAAAGACAAGGCCTTGAAAGACAATAAACATGCACACTTGTGTTGCACCACGTTGCATTTTAAAGAAATGTTCAAGTACCAAACATTTCTTTATCTGCAGTTTGATTGGCTCCATGCTCAAGTATGTGAATTTTTTTCACTGATTGTAATCCATAGGGGGCTGCATGGCGGCGCAGGGAATAGTGCTGCAAGGTCCCTGGTTCGCTTCACCAGAATAAAGTCAAATATGGTGTAAATGGTATTTTCTATGGCATTGTAGGAATTGCTATTCATTTGATCAACCAGCGAATGTATTGTCCCAGATTGATGGACTGTTAGTAGCTAGCAAAGTCAATTCCAAGATTCCATGTCTATCATCAGGAAAATCCATCTTGCAAAGCTCTAGTTTGAAGTGATTGTGCCAGGTCTGAAAACAGACCTGATCAACCAGCATCCTTTGAGGAGAATGAGGCAGTAACCACGGCAGGGTTTACTTGTACTAAAAGCTGATTGCAATGGCTGCCATCAGTGTGGCATTTAGCTCGGATGTAGCTAAAATATAGTAGCAATGTTTTATCACAACTGGGCCACATCTCTTCATGAAGTAAAGAGCAAAGAACGGCACTGAAAGCTTTTTGTGACGGAAAAAATGTTTCGTCTTTTCTCTGACCTGCTTCGGCATGAGTTTGCAATGGTTGCAGGTGGGGTTAGCTTCACTGGGAGCCTGCTGCTGGAGCAGTTAGCTTGGATGTAGCCAAAGTATAGCAGCAATTTTATCAGAACTGGGAATATGCATAATTAAAGGGTTAAATTGTATCAAATAAGCCAGCGCTAGGTTTACGAGTCAAACTAATTACCTATCATTTTTTATAAACATAGGCTTGAAACCCCTCAACGCTCTTTTAAACTGTAACGAACCTGCTGCCACTAGAGGCCGCTGTAGCTTCAGTTAATGGCCACTGTCTTCCTGTCTAAGCTTTCCCACAGCAATTTACCAGGCGTAAATATGAGAAGCTCAGTGATAGCTTAGCTGTTAGCATGTAGGAACAGCGCAGTATGACAGTTTTTTAAAGTAGTAAATGAAAATAAAGTCATATGTAAATAAAAAAAATAAAGTCGTCTGTATGCTGTTGAGGGTTGAACTCACCGAGTATAATTACTCAACCACAGTGAAAAGACGCCACTTATCAAAGCAAGACATTAATCTGCAGAGAGAAACAAAGGCTGGCGGAGCTAGCTGCTAATGTTAGCTACCCCGTAGAGAGTGTATCAGGCTCACACAATGACCCTGTGAGGAATTAGACAGTTTTCTAAGGACTTTCTCCTCTTCAGACTATTTGGTTAAATGCAATTTAAATAAGCATTTAGCCAAATGGGGAAATAGACGCTTGGGAACATTCTTAGTCAGAACTGGACCACATTTCTTTATTGAAACAAGAGAAACGGGTCGAGCTGAAAGCTGCTCTTGGCAGATAAGATGTTTTTGTACTTCTTTGGACTGGCCTCTGCAGGTCTGCCTATTAACAAGCTCCGCCATTCGTTAGCTGTCCGCTGAGCCCAGGTAAATACCAGAGCTTTACGTGTGTACTACCTCATTTTGTCTTTGTGCTCTGATTGGCTCGTAATAAATGTGACAGACACAACATTTGTCCAGTCACCTTCCAGGAATTGCGACTCGCCAACCAGGGTAGTCTTGGTCAGACTTCAGCTTTCCGACCAATCGAATGGAAGCTGTCAGCCATAGAGGTTTCCCAGATAAATACATCCATCTAATGGAAATATGAAATAGTCTTATTTGGGGCATCAGGTTAGGATTGTGATACCCCTATTGCTAATTTTTACATTTATTCTGTATTAAAAGCAGCAACATTCTTAGTTTCTCCCTCACCCTGACCGTTGTCTGGTGAATTTAGCTGTGTTACAACCCTGTAACTAAACACAAAAGGATAAAGACACAACTTTACATCCACTTCCTTGGACCTAAATCTGCAAAGAGACACATAAAAGCAGACTGGAAAAGTGGGCGTTTGGGAAAATAAAGAAGCTCTTGAAACACTTGTGCCTCCGCCAGAAGAAAAGCAAGATGGTGAACAGGAGGCTCCATCCTGGCTGAAACACACAAGCAGAGACAGGAACACATGGAGCTGGCTCAGGAAATGAAAACACCGGGATCAGAGGTTGGACACGAGCATAAAGGACCTCATGTAAAGCACAGATTCTTTGGCATAATGAAAAACAAATATTAGGAGAAGGTTTGAAAGATCAATTGTTCTGCTGCACAGAGAAGCCAAAGTATCTCGTGAGTCACATAGATGATAAAAATATGGATATTTGGTGTTCTTAAAGGCTCAGAGGAAGCTGAATTTGTGACTGACCTTATCTGCACCCTGAATACTAAACTAAAAGATAACAAAGCTCTCTGGAGAGCAATTATTTCTGCTACCTTGAACGTCAACGAGAAATAACCACAAGAGCATGGAGGCAAGTGAGGATTGTTTACCAAAGACTGAATATTTACTTCAACCAAGACTCCACCAGAAAGCAAAGTAATTAAAAAAGCTCAAGGAAAAGACTAGAAAGGCACAGTCTCCACACCCGGCCCAGTGAAAAACTATTTTTGGAGTCGTGCATGAAAACAGGGAACGCGCTGACAGACGCTGCGCCTGTGCTCAAGGAGACAGGGATTTACACTGAAGAGGACGAGACAGTGAAACTTCAGAGAGCGCTGATACAAAGCAGCCGGAGCAGTGAGATGGAGAGGAGATAGGAGCGCCAAAGACAGCAGACAAACACGCTCTCGTCCAAGTAATTTAATCCAAACAAAACGGCATGGGGAGCATCTTAATAAGAGCAGATGAAGTGATGAAAATACAGATTTGAACTCATAAATACAGCCTTTAGTTAGCCTATACTTCTTGGTTTAAATAGAAACAACTTGGTCTAACATCTGGTCGTCTTTATAGGTGTATAAATCCTATAACCACAGAAATATGTCCACATTTTTTATTTTAATGCTGTTGTTTTAATCTAATTTCACTCCTCTGTTTATTGAAGGTGCAGCGTTTTCTGTTTTCAGCCTCGAGGGATTCAGAAATAGAGCTGGTGTTTTTATTGCCATAGCTCATTAAAGCTGAATATGTTTACACGGATATCATATTTCCATGACATAAACTTACTTATTAAGAGGAGGAAAATAACAGAAAGCTGTGAAAACTACAGAGTTTAATTGTTATAATACAAGGAGACACATTAATTGATTAATTTTGTAATTGAATTTTATTTCAAGCATCCTAAGGTAACAATAGAGGAGCAGGAATATAAACAAATTGTTTTTTATATGGCACATACTGTATTTAATATAGAAATGTAGGGATAGGTTACAGTTAATGAGTTATTTTTATGCCTCTGTGTCTGCGACAACCAGGGTACCTCTGCAAAGCAAGACTGACCAGATGCTATGTCTGTCAACATGTGGATTCATCCTGACCTTTGACCTAAAATCCACTCAGTGCATCCGTGGGTCAGTATGAACATTTGTGCAAAGTTTATAACCTTGCAAAGCGGATGCATACACCTGTTTCCTTGTTTTTCACTGTCTAATCCATCTTGCAACGCTCCCATCTGAACCGTTTGAGCCGGTTTTAAAGTGACAGGACCAATCAGCATCAAAGGGCAGAACTTTCAGGCGCGGCAGAGTCGTGACATAAGCAAGCAGCAACAAGAGGCCGGTGCAATTATGGCGGAAGAGATTAGCTTGGATGTTGCTAAAGCGCCAGTTTTATCAGAACTTGACGACATTTATTTGTTAAAAGAAGAACAGAGAACAGCAGTGAGTTGTTTTCTTTTCAAAAACAACAAAATTCGTGTACTGACATGTCTACAGTCTCCATGGTTCGTGTTATTCCTCGGTAGCTGCGCACGCACACTTCGGTTGTGGCTACATCACATGTTTTGTTGCTCTGATTGGCCTGTAAAGATGTGACAGACAGAACGTTCATCCAATCATACTCTGAGTTTTTCTCAAATCCTCTGCCCTTCCCCAAACACTTAGTATTGAATGAAGACAGTGCTACGTAATGAGTACACTTTTGTCATAAATGTCTTGAGTATTGAGGCTTTTCCATTACATGATGTGATGCGGCTTGATTTGGTTTGACTCAGCACGGCAGCCCAGCGTTAGGGGATTTGCTTTTCCGTCAAAACCAAGCAACCTGTTTGAGGACGACTCTTCATCAAGGTCATCCCTGGATGAATGACCCTGATGAAGGCTACATGCTGAAACGTGTCGGTCTAATAAAGTTTTTCTCTAAACCACAAGTGTTGCTGGAGATTTCTGTTCTCTTCAAGACTCTCTTCATCCTTCATGCACCTTGGAAGTTGGTGAAGTTGTGCCAGAGTTACCCATTTCTGATCAGATTGACTTTACATCATTTTAAAGCAAAAATCAAACTGGAGACTGACAGCGCTGCACGCTGCTCTGCACTTTCTCTTTCTCTCTCTTTCCATGTTCAGTAAACAATAATTTACGATTATCATTAAAAGGAGAGAATTTTACAGCATAGAAGTTAAAGAATGGTCTTCTAATGATTGATTTATGGGTCTCTAGACAGCAGAGAATGAACACAATCATATTTTTGGATTGGGCAGGGAGAACAGCATGCTATTGCCAGTTAATAAATTAAAGACTGACTCTGACATGGGAAATGTTTAGAACATCTCCAGCATTTTATTTTTTAAAAAGTGTGGAATTTATTTGTCTATCAGAAGGGGAAAGGGTCAAACCTTTGTTGTAAGTAGGTTCAGAAAAAGTTGTAGTCCTGGATCTGCAGGATCAGTAGCAGAAGGGGTAAATCCACCTGGCAAATTGCACCCACGCGAACTGCTTCAGCGTCAGAGTGGCGCGCTTGGAGGTCAGGCTGGCTCGCTCCATTTGAGCGCATGCAGCATGGCCCGGCCAAACTGGCGATGGAAAAGCAAATCAGCATGGCTTGGTTTGGCTAGGCATGGCCAAAAGCCATAGTGGAAAAGCCACATATGTGTCCCTTTCCACCTGCAGCACCACTGCCTGTGCGTGAAGATACTTTAAAAGTGATTAAAGAACTCCTGCAAATGATGTCAGGCTTGGGTTTGGCCAAAAGAAATGCATGGCTTACAAAAAAACTAGGCAACCTTTGATGTCTTTGTATTCTCATTCATAAAGCACACATATGAAATGCAATACTCATGAAGGCATTCATAAGGCCATGACTTAACATGCACACCAAAATAAATATGAAGCTGTGACAGTGCAAAAATGCAGCCACCCAGAGTGAAACAGCTGTTTGAGCTGTTAAGGCAATATGCCAGAGGGAACTTTTGTGTATTTTTCCTTCCTGTATTTGATAATCCACAAACTCTGAAACCAAGACTGAGACTCAACCTGGAATAAAACAAAATGTTTGTGTCCCATTGCGTCCAAAGTCAGTATTAAAGGTGGAATGCAAAAGTATTCACAATCAAGATGCTGGATTCAGATGAGTTTCTCTATTTCTTTATTTTCACAATTATAAAGTTTATTTTTTTAAAGGTGCCAGTAAGTGTAAAGATTAAAAGAAGCTGCACACATCTGTTTGTGGATATAAATTCCCTCCATAGCAGTGGCCAGTATGGAAGTCCTATGGGTGAACAGCATTATCTGTGTGTATATAGCCGGGCCATTCATCACCCTCAACCCTAAAAAAGAGAAGGAAAAAAAAAAGAAACAGCGTGGCAGTGGTTCAGGTGTTGTACTCATTGCTTGACAATGTAGACTCGGACCTTTAGTGTCCTCCATCTCTCTTTCCTCCTCCTTCCTTTCCTCTGCTGTCACTGCTCGCTGTGTTGTATGTAATAAACTCCGGATCCTCGCCTCTCTCCCTCCTCGCCATCACAACGCTCTGCTTCAAATCGGCACAAACAAGCTGCAGGGTCAGGCGGCAGTCAAGGACTCTCCTTCTTTCTTTTGCTGTAAGAGCTTTCCGCCGCGCTCGTCCTTCTCTCTCAGAAAGCTCTCCGACAATGAGTGTTTGTGCGTGCTTCTGCATGTGTGGGATGTTCATCAGAGGAGAAATGACTGTGGGCAGCTTTGAGCGTGGTGATACAAGGCTTCACTTTCTCTGAGGTGTCCGTCTATAACTGAAGCTCAACATTATACAGCTTGTGTCTGTGTCATGAATATTAGAAGAGCTCTGCAGATTTTATATTTCTGATGATAAAGGTAGCTCTGAGATGGACGCTGAAACCTCTTAATCTCTGCATTGTCTGTTGAAGTTGTGTGTTATTTTAAATTTAGATTTAAATCGCAATGTCCTAATACAATTTAAAAATTGCAGAAGATGTAGTATTTCTTTAATGTTTGTAAAAATAGCAGTTTTTTTGCAGTAGAGATGTAAATGATCTACACAACATGCAAACATTCAGGAGACATTTATTACAATAGTTTGCCAAAAATCTCAAAAAGATTTTTTCTTAATTAAAATGAGAACAACATAAATATGATCATTCCCTTCCAGGGGCGTAGTTAGGGATTTTCGGCCCCCAGAAAGAATATTGCACATTGCCCCCTTAACCAGCTAGCAAAGCAAAAAATCTTGCATTTTTACAAATATCTGTGCATTTAAATGTGTTTTGAACCATAATTTCTGGATTTATGAGCAATATTTTTACAAAGGCGCTGGACTATGCCGCTTGGACATTTTTGAGGAGGAGCATCCTGACTGGTTCGTCCGTGCTGCTGGCAAAGCTGAACAGACAGCCCCCACAAGATGAACAGAGATGAATAAATACCCTGCTAAATGCGGTGAGGGATAAGTCCACCATTATCAAAGCCATTTAGTAACACAGTAATTAAACACTTACCAAACTGATTTGTCTTGCTCTATCCTTCACTGCTGCTGGTTTTCTTCCCCCCCCTCTCTCCAAACTATCAGGATCAGACTCAGGGTCTAACGCGTATGGACATATATCAAAATTCGCTATATTTTACTCCGTTGGACCGGTTCATTCAAAGTTTACAAGTAGGTAAACATAGCCATATTGGAGTGGGCGAGCACAAAACATTGAGTCCTGCCCCCAGCCAGCCTCTGAAAAATTGGCCAATTAGGAGAAAGCAGGTTTGTGGAGCGGGGGGGAGTGTTAAAGAGACCACAGCGAAAACAAAGCGTTTCAGATGGAGGCTAAAATAAGGGTTTTTCAGGACACCAGTGTGAGAAACATGAGGAGTTTTTTGAGCTGTAAACCATGTGAAGCTACTACGTGGGTATCAGTGAGATTTGTAAAGCCTTGAAAAAAGGCATAATACCCCTACTTTAAGGCAGTGGTTCTAGAGTTGTGGATCAGGACCCAAAAGTGGGTCCTAATGGTGTAACAGGACAAAAAAAAGTGGCAAAATGTGAAAGTACAGAGGTCATCTTATCCAATTAATTGGACATTTAAGTGTTTCCTATGATGATGAGGATATTTTGGCCAATATAATTAGGAAATGACAATATTTCCATGCTGTCTTCTTCTGTACTGATATACTTTTAAATATGTTTGTTTTTCACATCCCTGTTAAGTTATTTTCAGTTGATTTAGGGTCAGAACTGCAACATTTTTCATTAAATAAATTAACATGGTTGACCATGTTTAAAAACCTGGGTTGCCATCTCTCATAAGGGATTGAAGGTGGATCCTGATCCCAGACTAGTTGAGAAAAAACTGTTAAGCTGCAGTGATAGACTTACTTTAAATCACTGTGGAAGTCGATAGATAGTGGCATAGCTTCATCAAAGTGGGATGAAAGGGACAATAAAGCATCAGATTAATCACAATTAAGAATGATAATGAACTTAAAGATCTTTATTAATTGTGATTAATGCCTCAAAAATGTTGGTTTTGTAGAACAAAGTGCTCTTTAAGATCCAGGAAACTCGTAAACATACCTTGGTTTCAAAGAGAGAAAGATGTATTAAGTCCTTCTTGTGGTGTGTGATAAACTGTTATCAGAAATTTCTGCTACAGAATAGATTTTTGCAACACTATCATCAACAGTTCAAATGCATGCATTGTGCAGTAGTGAACACGTGAGGCATACCCACTGCCAACATATGTTTGGTGTAAATTCTGAGTCATGTGCAAACTGTTCCAAAATTTCTGCTGCCTTCATAAAGTCAGACTGCTTTAGTATTTTACTCCAGTTTTATACTGAACTAATGACCCATGGATTATCGTTATCTATGAGTCTCTTTCCATTTTGCCTTCTAGCTAGGTGTGCACCAGCCAGCTAAGGGTCTAAGCCAGGCTGCCTCATACTAATCGTTGAGATTCAGACGAGCAGACTTCGTATTACTGATGATAAAGGCAGCGCTCAGACGAACCCTCCAAACCCTCACTCTCTGTACTCCTCTGTGTTCAAGTCGTATGTTTCTGTGTCCAAAGAGATGGCGGGGGTTGGAGTACTCCCTCTCCTGCACTCAGCGTGATGATATTGGGGGAAGTGCTTGGCTGTGAAGGCTTGTTTGAGAGAGTGTTGCTTATCTTCCATTAGACACATTACTGCCAACATTGCCATCAAAGTGGAAAGAGACACACACTCAGATTTAGAGAGAGACGCACACACGCCTCTCCTGGGGAGGCGCTTGGCAGGATTCATCTGTTGGCAGTCTCACTAAGGGAGGAAGGAGGAGGAGGAGGAGAAGACAGCGAAGAGGGGAGCGTGATGTATCCGTGGTCCAGGATCAGTCGTTTTGCAGGCTGAAAGAGCTCCTCAGCCTCCAGCAGGCTGCCACATCATTTAGTGAAGTATCATTGTTCCCTGAAGAGCTTTCTCTCATTTGTTCAACTCTTTTCACACAACTTTTTCTGTCTTCTAAAGTAATTCTGCTCACAAAGCCGTCCTAGTGCTAAGATTATCTGCATTTCCTTGACAAATAAAAGGCTTCAGTCACAGAGAGGTGTTGTATATAGTCATTATCAAAAGCATGATTGAAATTTCAGCACACGTCCTGCTTCCTTGTGTCAGTGTGACATTACACAGCGCCTCAGCTCCCCAGGGGGAAAAATGAGAATTGTAAATTAATCATAAAACATAAAAAAAATGAAAAGCCTTCAGCGTATTTGTTGCATTTTTAAAGAATCGAGCAGACTCTGCAAAAAGCCGCCTTAGTGCTTTTTAATCACATTTAATGCAGCAATGCAATTACAAGGCTGCCTTCTCAGTCCATTGCAGTGATTTCATAATTCACATAGTGCTGAGACTTAAGAAAATAATCAGCCAAGTCTATTGTGCTCACAGTAAGCGTGTAATATTTATATAATGAGCCACACTGAAGGCGGCAAGATGCAGCTTCCAACAGTCTCCATGTTGGTGCAGCTCACGTCATTATACGTACAATCAATGCAGCAGGAGTGTTATTGATTTAAAGTAGGGCTGGGCAACATGACCTCAGAATTATCTCTGATTTTTCACACCAACCTGGCTAGTGATTTTGATACATGTTCTTTCATATTTAAAAAAAAATGGTCAAACAAAATTTTTAATCTTGATTATTCTCAGATTTTCTTTTGTTAACTTTGATTAATCTCCTTGTAGTCAAATTGTGAAATTCCACTATGTTTTGCTCCATTTGGTTCATTTTGTAATGTATAAGCCTGGAAACAACACATTTTCAGCACAATAATGACCTGACCTAAGAGTCGTAGGGATTCTGGACCCATTAGCCCTGAAAATATTTCATTTCAAGTCTTGCATGTTTGAATTTTGTCCTGATCTCTATACTTTGCAGGTGATATCACACAGCAGCAGAAAACTCCCAGTGGGGGGCAAGTATTTGGGGTTTGGTCGCAGTTACAGCAGGCTAAGCGAGTCCACCCAGACATCTATCTCCACAGCAACATTTTCTAGCTCCTCCTGGGGAATTCTGAGGCGTTCCCAGGCCAGATGAGATATATAATCCCTCTAGCGAGTTCTGGGTCTTCTCCGGGGTCTCCTTCCAGTTGGAAACCTGGGAATCCTCCACAGGGAGGCGACCAGGAGCCATCCTAATCAGATGCCTGAACCACCTCAACTGGCTTCTTTCAACACGGAGGAGCAGCGGCTCTGCTTCAAGATCCCTCTGGATGTCTGAGCTCCTCATTCTGTCTCTAAGGCTGAGCCCAGCCACCCACCTGAGGAATCTCATTTTGATCGCTTGAACCTGTGATCTTATTCTTTCTGTCATTACCCAGAGTTCATGACTTCCTCTTCACCACAACGTTGAAGTGTAGTACAGGTACAACGCGTAGATGCTGTACCCATACATCCTTCTGCCCTCACTTGTGAGCAAGACCCCGAGGTACTTCAACTCCTCCACTTTGGGTAAAGGCACTCTACCCACCCAGAGGGAGAAATATGAAATATTCCGACAAAAAAATAACATTTAAAAAAGTCACAGGGATACAGCAGCAGACAGAAATTTATAAAAAGCCTCCGTCTAAAACGTGGACACCCCACTTGTGAGGTTCGTTTTCACAAAGTGGTCCAGTTTGGTTCTGTACAGTTTTGCCATGTTTTAGCACATTCAGCGTGTTTCCTCAGCTGATGTTCATCTCACTAACCTCCAGTCGCTCATTCTGATTGGCAATCAGTCTCTTTTAAGAGATCCAAGTCATTTGGCTCAGCTCAGTAGAGCTGGTTGTTTTGCTCCCAAACGGTTCTTTATATGTTCTAGTTTGGCTTTTTAAATGTGGGTTAAGTAACGACAAAAGATGGAGGAAAGTTAACTGGCACTCAAACAGGAGCTAGCTACAGTGGCTCACATTAAAGAGGCTCTTTGTAGCACAGACTCATTTGTAAACAGCATCCCGATACTTGGTCGCTCACCCAACACAGTTTATTATAGTACATGCACTGTTTCAATCAAAAGCATGTTAATGACTAGATTAGAATCTAGCTTGCAGCTAGTCTAAGTGTTAGACCTCTCTAGCCTCTTCACGACACTTGGAGGTCTGCAGGACTGGCTGAGTATCTGAGTACTTAATATTTGATATCACAGTATGCAGATGACTTTTGACTTGTCCACTGAGTTGTCTGTGAGACAGGGAGACACTGTTGTGGCTACTGAGAGGGGCAATGAAGCATTTGATTTATGCAATCAAGAATAATGAATGCACCAGTTACGGACCTGGATCCCATAAGTGGGTAGAACACGAACATCCAAAGTTCTTGGGATCCTATGTCTGCTTTTAGTTTTTCAAAATAGGATTTGCACATGTTAAAACCATGATCAAACACTCATTAAAAGGTATACACTAAGGTCTGTGGTGAGAAAAACGTGCTGCAGACCCATTTAGTCAGGGTTTTATTGATAGATCAGTTATCAGTAATGCATCATTTTTTTAATGGGGGAAGAGGAGTCAGATTTATATGGAATTTCATGGATTTCATTTTTCCAGAGTAAAGCCTCTGTGCAACTTAATATTTATGGGTAAACTGAGACTCACCAGAAACAGATGAATGGACACTTCGTAAGGGGTAACACAAACTATGACACAAAGTTGTTTACTTTGCAGATTTACCTGATTGGACCAGTATCGCTTCACTTTTCATTTAAACAGTTTTCCTGAACTTCTTAAGCTGCTGTAATTAAAGCAGCACACAGAAGAAAAAGTCTGCTAGCTACACTGGATTTACCCAAAAAAGTCCCCCCTCGCTTAAAACGGATGTCATTGTGAGATGATAACGGTTCTGTTCTGAGCTTGCTTTTCGTGGACACACACGACACACACATTTTGAAATTACTGATTTAGCTGATGTATGCTTCATTGGTCCTAGGGTCAAAGTTATTGTTGCTTTCACTGAGTTTACACTCCTAACCTTTTGATTCCTGTCTGTAGCAGCTTCTTCTCATAGATCTTTCCCTTTATAGGAAACTGTTTCCTGTTATTCTTTGCAGTAAAGTTTTATTCCCATGTGTCTGTCCTTTGAAATCGACCCATCACACAATCAGCAGGCGGCATCACATGACTTCAAGCACTCGAGGGAAGCTGACTTTGAAGATCTCTTTAATGTGTTTTCTTCTCACGCTGCCTTTCATGTGTCTCGTATATCAACATTTACATTTTGATGATTTTTTAAAGCTGTGTTTCAAGGGCAGCATGGGAACGTTGCATTATTTATATAACTGACTGTGAGTCATGGATGCAGTTTTTAAAGTCAACTTTATACTTCTTTTTTAACTCTTTAACCCCTTCAGGACCATCAGTGAAACTTTAGCAGGAAAGATGCCCACTGGTCTGGGAGGTAAAATGAACCAGAAGACACGACACTGCGGGTAGATTATTCATCACAGGTTTAGGTTAAAGACCAAAGTAGCTCTGCTCTTCAGTTCATCTTTATTACTGTCTTTATGTTTCATTTATATTCAAATAAACTCACAGAGAGACCAATGCCTTCTTCAGCCTCATTAGCAGCTTTGCAATAACAGCACTCTCGCATCATTCATCTTGGAGCACAGAAATATAAAATCCCTTTGATTAAGCTCAAAGCAGTGAGGAAACTGCTATTGTGAGGAACTGGTTTCTCTACTCTCGTTAGTAATCCATAACACAATCCAGCTGCATAGCATGTATTCAATTCATGGAATAAAATTCATTTCCCTTCATTTATTAATAAATACTTTTGACTAAACTCACCTCAGCTGTATTTATGCTGCACTTTTAATACACAAGAGTCTGCAGCCCAAAGTGTTCATTAGCAAAGGACGAGCATGAAGCCTGATTGAACTCTGACCTTCTTAATCTAAACGTTCGCACATGAGTCAGAGTGGAGATTTGTGCAAATTGTCGACAACCCCTCAGTTTTCAAGTTCAGAAGAACCTGGACATTCTCAAAGATGGACCAGCATGTCAACGTCAGTGGTGTGCAAAAATAAATATATAGGAACCAATAAAATAAAAAAGTTGGATAAGATTAGATAAATACCAAAGACAAACACAATTTAAAAGTAATGATAAAAATGATGTCACTCTAAATTAAAAGCCAGATTAAAAAGGCAGATCTTACACTAACTTTGCTTGTACTCTGATATTATTTATTGTTCTCCCCTCCAGTCGTCATTTCAGGGAAATTTAACAGAGACCATCTTCATGTTTTTTTTCACTCCATGCTCTTGTCTGAAAGCAGGATTTGCTGTCTAGTATGATACAAAATTAAGGCAGCAGAAAAACAGAACCATTTCCTGAAATCCATCTCTTCTAAAGCCAGTGAGAGGACAGACAATAATCCAGCTCTTTCATCTTGCTTTTAAACTCGTCTGAGTTTTCAGAAGCTGTTCTGTCTTAGAAATAAGGCTCCAAATATCCAAGCATCTCTTTTTTGGCCCTTTTTTATTAATAAAGCCTTTTTTTAATAAAAAGTACCAAAACCAAAACATCAAACATAGCATTCCTGGCATTAAGGACTTTGCTTAAGAGCCCACACTGGATACTCGCTGTGGCCTGATCACCCTACAAAGTTAATGTGTAGGGGGTCTAAGCATGAATCACATGCACCAGTATGAGATATAAATGTTATGCATATCATGAAAATAAAAACCTAAAAAAGACTGGTAATGTGCAATACTTTCCCTGTTGTGCAGAAAGTTGAGGAATAAATCACTTTAAATGAAGTGACTGTTGTCACAAGCAGTTGCAAGTATCAACCTGCCTGAATCTTTGGTAGGGCTGGGTAATTAATTGCAAAGTAGATGAAATCGCAAAAATCACCTGCTGCAATTCTCAAATCACAGAAGTTGCAATATTTCTTTAACTTGAAATGTGTCAAAATACCAGTTTAAAAAATCTATTTTTTGCAGCAGCAGAGATTTTATGTACATTATGCAAACATTCAGGTGTCAATTTTTTAATAATGGTTTACAGAAATCTATCTTTTCGTATTTCATGAATGTTTTTCTTCATCAACATGAGTGACATAAAAATGACAATGCCCTTAAACAAAGCAAATGACATCACATTCGCAATACGAGCAAAAATAGTTCGCTCATTCTTTGAAAAACTGATGAAGCCTAGCTACTTTACAATAGTAAAACCCAAGCTGGTAGCCAGCCTCACCTCCCCAACCCCAGTCGCCTCCTTTATAGCTTAAAGGTTGTTGCACGCCTATATTCAGATTCGTGTTACTACAGATTCATTGCTTTGAAAATATTTTCAGTGTTTTAAATACACAGTGTTATTTATGGAATTATTTATTGCTTGAATTTGTCGAAAAATGAATAAGATTAACCCAAGAATAATTGCATATTAAATCACAATATTTGGGGAAAAATCACAATTAGATAATTTTTGCAAATCGTTCAGCCCTAATCTTTGGTCTGAACTGGGCTTTACTGTGTGCTTAATGCACACTGGACTGTGATCAGTATGATTGTTTAAATATCTGTGGACTCCAGGAAGTAGAATTGAAGCAAATTTTAACCATCCATTACCACAGACTGCACTGCTACAACCCTCTGTATAGAACAGTTTGACCTTAGAGAATTAAGGCCATAGAACTGTGCCATCACATAATGCACGCATATGAGAAAGTCTAAATCTTTAATCCTTTTAAGTTCTTTGTTGACAAATGAGGCCTACATCATTAGCAAGAGTCCTGTCATCACTTTTAAAACACAGACAGTGCTGCTGCTGATACGGTATTTTATAAACATGACACATTACACTGCAGATTTTTACATGATGATTTGAAAAACCTCATGCATAGCCAGCCGTATACTTTTTGTTGTATCTCTAATCTTGTGGCTCTATTCCCTCTCATGTAGTCTTTTTTTTTTTTTTTTTTCAAACATGCACTCTGGAAGTTTTCATGTCATGCTTGCACTATAAGCAGAGAGCTTCTTTTTTTATTTCTCTGCAGGCTCAAAGAGGAGCTGGAGGTTCACTTTTTTAATAATAAATCAGACTTTTATTCTCCTGCTCCCGCTCTCAAACTGTGGCCACCCGGCGTCCACATTTACACACAAAGGGCTCCAAACAGCACGTTCATTAGGTGCTGCTCGCATTCTCCGCCAAGATGAAACGGAAACAGAAAAAGCAGCAAGAAAAGCCATTTCTGGAGCCCTCCCTTGTGAAGTGCACACACACATAGCCTCAATTATGTGTGCTGCCCCCAGCCATTTTCAGACAGGGTTATCCATTACCACTCTGCAGTGACCGGCCCTAATTACAGCGCTGTGGAGAGCCTCTTTCCCTACACAGTGGGTGTGTATGTATACGCACGCGTACGTAATGTGTGTGAGTGTAGTCTCAGAGTGACTCTGCATCCTCTGATTGGTTCTGCAATTACCCCAACTGGAGCCAAATGAACTGGCATACAGAGCAGAGTAGAGCAGCATTCAAACTATTGTTGGGGCTTCACACACTAATGGACACCTTTTACTTGAATTCAGCCTTGTTCCTTCCCTTCCTGTGCCAGCTGACATTGATTCACATGCTCGGTCTTTCATGTCCATCTAATAGGCTCCTGGCTATCTTTAAGGCCCTGCATGGTATTTACAGAGGTCTGCTGAGCTGGACAGCATGATACCTGTGGGCAGGGTGGAATGAGACATGTAAACACACACTCTCTAATACCCTGACACTCAGCTTGGTGTGAGAGAACAGCATCAAAGAAAATGGTGTTTTCTCAGCGTGATTTGTAAAGGTTGACTGCACTGCAGATGATAATACACAGGAATGTCATTCCCAGGGGCTCTCAATCAAAATAATAACAGAAGATGATGAGTAGAGACATGCTGCCTCTGCCCCCCTCCACTGTTTGATTGTTTTTAAATGAGGACTCAGGTCTGCAGAAACTTCACTCCATAAGGAGTACTTACTAAACCATAGACCACTGTTTTGATTGCACTGATACATTTTTTATGAGAGAAAGAGGCTGTTAATTACTGTTAATGGATACTAGTTTTGGATATCAGTGCTGTTGCCAAGTCGTAGTACTGAGACTCATAAAACACTGTAGATAGCGTACTCAGTATTAGGGCTGTTCGGATGCCATTTTTTCTTTCCCAATACCAAGGTGTCGTCCGATTCCAAGTACTGATCCGATACCAGTGTGAACTTTCTGGACTGACTGTGCAGACTAGCAAATTATTTTAGACCTATATTTGATTCAAAAAATAGAATCATAATGTACAGCATCTCTGTGACCCTAAAGTTGTTCTTCTGCTGGTTTTAGTGCTAAATATTAACATAATAATACAGAGGGCTGCATAGGCTCGTTCTTTCTCTCTCTCCATTATGCTCCATTCAGGCAGCATCATGTGATTACAGAACAGCCTGCTATTGGCTGACAGACCCTCACAAAGGGTAAACAATATGATGGTTAGCATTCGACCCCCTGTTTTTTGTCCAAGGTAACATGGTGTGCAGAGGTGGATCCAGACTTTGACGTTGGTACCCACATGGGGACTTGGCTATAGGAGGGTTTGTTACAAAGAGTCATCATTATCAACTCTTACTGTCTCCATCAATAACTTCTTTTAGCACTGAAGAGTATAAAATGTGTCATTATGAGTTGAAATTTTCATATTTTTAACTAAATTTTATTCTAGATAAATAAACCTATCAACTTAACATACACTATATTGCCAAAAGTATTCACTCACCCATCCAAATCATTGAAATCAGGTGTTCCAATCACTTCCATGGCCACAGGAGAATTAAATCAAGCACCAACATTTGTGAAAGAATGGGTCACTCTAAGGAGCTCAGTAAATTCCAGCGTGGTACTGTGATAGGACGCCACTGGTGCAACAAGTCCAGTCATGAAATGTCAGTGGTATTATAACAAAGTGGGAGCGATTGGGAACAACCACATAAAATGATGGAGCGGGTCAGCTGATGCTGAGGCACATTTGCACAGAGGTTGCCAACTTTCTGCAGAGTCAATCGCTACAGACCTCCAAACTTCATGTGGCCTTCAGATTAGCTCAAGAACAGTGCATAGAGAGCTTCATGGAATGGGTTTCCATGGCCGAGCAGCTGCATCCAAGCCATACATCACCAAGTGCAAAGCAAGGCGTCGGATGCAGTGGTGTAAAGCACGCCGCCACTGGACTCTAGAGCAGTGGAGATGCGTTCTCTGAAGTGACAAATCGTGCTACTCTATCTGGCAAGCTGATGGACCAGTCTGGGTTTGGCAGTTGCCAGGAGTACGATACTTGTCTGACTGCATTGTGCCAAGTGTGAAGTTTGGTGGAGAGGGGATTATGGTGTGGGGTTGTTTTTCAGGAGCTGGGCTTGGCCCCTTAGTTCCAGTGAAAGGAACTCTGAATGCTTCAGCATACCAAGAAATTTTGGACAATTCCATGCTCCCAACTTTGTGGGAACAGTTTGGGGATGGCCCCTTCCTGTTCCAACATGACTGTGCACTAGTGCACAAAGCAAGGTTCAGAAAGAAAGAAAGAAAGATATTCATTTATTTATTATTTATTGCATTGTAAAAACACAGCAAAATTATGTTTGGCAGGCTCCTCTGTAGCAGCAAACACAGTCGTACAAGCGTCAGTTAGAAATCTGAAATCTAGAAATAAAGACATGGATGAGAGAGTTTGGTGTGGATGAACTTGACTGGCCTGCACAGAGTCCTGACCTCAACCTGATAGAACACCTTTGGGATGGATTAAAGTGGAGACTGAGAGCCAGGCCTTCTCCTCCAACATCAGTGTGTGACCTCACAAATGCACTTCTGGAAGAATGGTCAAAAATTCCCATAAACACACTCCTAAACCTTGTGGAAAGCCTTCCCAGAAGAGTTGAAGCTGTTATAGCTGCAAAGGGTGGACCGACGTCATATTAAACCCTATGGATTAAGAATGGGATGTCACTTAAGTTCATATGCAAGTCAAGGCAGGTGAGTGAATACTTTTGGCAATAAAGTGTATGTTGAGTAAAATTAGCAGGTTCAACGCAACACTTCTTGACTACTGCAATGCTTTCGTAGGCCCTCAAATTTTGCATTTTGGCTGTTGTGGTCTCGGTTTTACAGATCCAGAAGTGACCATATTCGGATGGCAGTCATTGTTGTGTCTATCTTGTGTGACAGCTTGCATCAGACACTTGTTTAACAAGCTAGCCATGATATAGCCCCACCCTGTCTTCCATACAATTTAATCTAAACAGAGCCTTTATTCACAAAATTAACCTCATGCTGTGTTGAAAGCTAGAAACTGGTGATTGAGGCCGTAAATTCATTATGAAAACACTTCCTGAGGTAATAATGAAGAGGGAAGATGGCTCATTGTCTGGTAGATTAACACTCAGAAAGACCTTTTTCTCTTATTTATTAGTAAAAATGTAGTTTAAGGTGTTTCTGCATCTTTAAGACCTTTTTATAATCAGTGATTGGTAGAGGCTATTTGAAACTTTGAAATAACTGATAACATTTAATAAAGACAGTCAAGTCTGTCTCTGGGGTCTCAGGGCTGAGGTGAGAATTTGAGGCCTAAATGAAACACAAAACAATGCTGTGCAAGAAAATTAGCTTCCCTCTTTCTTAACATAAAATCAGGACAAAAGAAACACTGATATCCTGTTTTAAGTTGCACCGAAAGAGAAAAATGTCCTTTGTTTAAAAAAGTGTAGATTTGCATGGTACTGAAAGTTTCAAAGAGTTGTCAGAAAAGCTTGACCACTGATGGGGAATGGTGCTCATTTCACAGCTGCGACATACTGAGGACATCCTGCTACATCACAGATGCCATGGCTGCAGCTGCTCCGAGCTGTACTTAATCGTCCCTTGGGTAGATTTCTCTACATCTGGCTGCTGTTCTGCTCAGAGAGGAGCAGTTTGGCCGTAGCTCAGTATCGGACTATGTTGCCCGAAACATGACACCATATCACTGATGAGAGCATGCTGCATATCCAGCTGAATTACTTCTAGAGGGAAACATTAAGCATGGAACTGCTCTGTGCTTCAGCTGTAACTCCAGACAAGGGATTAGTGATGAGAATATGATGCATATCAAATCACCTTCTGACTGGAGGAATGCTCTCCCAGCTGTAGATGTAGAGTCACAGATTTCCTCTGGTGTTGGTTGTTTACCCTGCAGCTCTTCTGTGAGGACCATTTTCACCTCTTTCCAGCATGTTCTCAGTTAAATATCTCTACCAGTGATGTTAGAGGCTGGTTTCACTAGTCTCATTTACTATAAACCTTTGCTGCATCCTTTATCCCTCAGCCTTTTACTGCTTTAGGGAACTTAATCATACCTGCACAGCTTTATAGTCTGCCTTTAGCTTTAAACTGAATTTATAAGCTGCCTCAGTGTTTCAGAAAAAAGCTCCATGAAATTTTCCCAGGATTGACTCTGTGTCACACTAAACTCTGCTTACAGAGATGAACTCTCTTACTTTTCAAACTGCCATCGCTCCCTTTGCTCCTCACACAAATTAATGTGAGAGCTGTTTTAGTGGGAGGGGTAGAGCACACGCTGAGCTATAAAAGAAGGGCGGTTGTGCTCCATTTACCACACAACCAAGCTTATGAGCACAACACAGCATGCAGCACAGCCAACGTTTAATCTGTTTTCATCAGAGTGGGAGACCGAAATTGAAACCAGATAAATTTCCCTGCACTAATTGAGACCCAGAATCCTTATCTGCATGTGGACCACCAATATGGTTTGCATAAAGAGCATATTTATATCACTGTGATTATTTCTCAGTTCAAGAACCATGCACTTCTGTTTTAGAGCTTTCAACAATACTGAAAGTCTGCATCAAGATGGCAACACGCTAGATGAACTTTAGATCTTAATCAGTTTTAAAGCATAGAAGAAAAGCCAGAAAAACATGCAAAGTATCCGGTTAACCTCAATATATAACCCAATCTAAATGTAAATTATGACTGTATCAACATTATGTCTTCATCAGGTTATCAGGAGGTCAGTGGGTGACCAAGATACAATGGCACCTGGTGTTCAGCATGGATGATTCAGGAGTGGTTACAATGAAGTCTGAGACCACTTTCAAGACTACACTGATGATGGAAGCATTAAAATCATGGAATCATGTTGAAATGAACAGCAAACCACCCAAAAAAAGCAAAATAATGTGCTGCTGACATTAGGGGTGCGAATCTCTCCATCTCAGGACGATTTGATTCTAATCTTGATTCGCAGACTACGATTCGATTCACTGACGATTCATTACAATACAGAACGATTTGGTCCGATCCGATTGGATCTGGTACAGTCTGATTATAGAATCAAAATAACTATTTGCTTTAACAGAAATTAGCAAAAAAGGGAAAACAAGATAATTTCATAATAATTTAAGTTTATTTGATCTTATTTATAAAACAGACTAAATGCTAGGCCTCCTGTGCTAACATTCTGAAATTATGTTTAAGAAAGTTTTCATCACACTCAGGTGTCTTTCTCTGACATTAAATTGGGAGATAAATATTAAAATGAGTTTTTACTGGTACATGTTCGGCCTTCTGTACTTGTAACTTCCTTAGCATTATTAATCCCAATAACAGTACAAACTGAAAATCACATTTTACCAAGAAGAACAAATTGAAACAAATTTAAAGCCACAAAGAGATTTGGATAGACAGAGCTCTGTGTGTCTGCCAAAACAGGAGAACAAGGGGTTGAAATAATAAAAAAGTCAAATTAAAACAGCTAAAACAGAGCTGCATTTTTAGGGCTCCGTGGACCAATGCACTCGGACCACTGACGTCAAGAGTGGTTAACATAATATCAGATTATCTTTACACCACTAGTTGACATACTATCCCTGTGTGAGCTTGTATTTGCTCTCTTGTCTCAAGCTGATCAGGGCTGCGCTACAATCTGCAGCACTCTGAACATGCTTCCAGGGTGCGAGGTTGCTAGCCCTCGGATGGAGCAAAACTGTAGCACTGTGAAATGCGGCGCAGCTGTTCTGTGTGGAAATTACGTTTCAGTTTTCATTTAAGTCCTAGAAGAGTTTTTCACAAGGATGGAAATTAGGGCTGAATCTCAAAAATAATCTAATTGAAATTGTTTTCTCAAGACTGTGATTGCGAATTGATATGTTCTTATTTTTAGGTTCCTCATCTTGTGTGTTTTTTAAACAATACAAGCAATAAATTATTTCATTTATATAAACTAAAAAAAATATTAGAATTAACTAGAGCAGTACAATTTTAATAAGACTCTGATTGCAATTATTTTAGCTCATACTGCAAATTTTGATATAAATTGCTTTATTAAAGGGGATTTTTGTCTTTCTTTTAATTAGGAAAAATATACACAAAACAAGTGAAGCGTTTTCTGTAAACTATTCTCAAAATAAAGACGCTCGGATGTTTGCAAAATGTGCATAAAATCTCAATATCAAACTGGTATTTTTGACACATTTCAGGTTAAAGAAATGTTGCAACTTCTGTGATTTGTAAATTGCAGCAGGCCATATTGCGATTTAATCTAATTTGCAATTAATTACCCAGCCCTAATGGGAATAAGTACTCAACCGCTCAAGGGACATATACTAACTCAAAAGATAAACTTTAAGTTTAGTGAAAAGAGAGGGCTTCACAGAGCTGATAGCATTTGCTAGGCTAGAATAAAAGCCACCATCACGGCTTACAGCGGCCACATGGTGCAGCAGGTGTTCAGGGAGAAGTAGTATGCAGAAATGTGACTGTTTATGGACAGGATTCATTTCTTATTGTGAGCTATTTTGTCTGGGAGTAGCGTGTTTTGTCTGTAGAGGAGTTAACAGAGATGGCTGAACAAAGTTTGAGCTGTCTTGTTAATACTACAGAGCTCCATGTTGATGTTTTCTTCATATCTGTACAGCTGTTGACCCTCAGTTCCGGCATCATCTCTTGCTATTTCATTCAGAACCAGGATTTGAAGTTCTGATGAGCTTCACACCATAGAAAGCTGAGATCCATTACTGTACCTATGAATATGGAATACTCAAGTATTACCTGTTGACACCACTGTAAAATCCCAGTCCTAATATCAAACACAGGAGCAGACTATCCAATGGAAGACGTCATTCTCTCCAGATTAAATGTCGCCATGCTTGGAGCAGCCCCCGATAAGCCCTGATGTCTCGTCTTTGTCTTGAGCTCTGCGATATGTCGAGCTCATTAGCCTGACCAAATTGTAGTTTGAGAAAGACAAACACCGCCGTGCTGCAAATGAAATCTCCAACAAATGAAGCTTAGCGACGTTCCCGCAAATAGATTACATGCGAGGAGTTGTATTCCCACCGTCGGCTCTGATTAGCAGTACAGAGACGTGGCTCATTCTGTTTTTAGAGAGTCGCTCCTGTGTGACAGCTCGGCCTCTCAGAGGAGCCATGATGTGTCGTGTCCCTATTAGATGTGACACTTCCTCTGCCTGCTATTCTTTTTTAATCTGCTTTGTCAAAGTCGTGCTCTCTCTTTGTTTTTCCTCGATCTTCTCTGGCTGTGTCTCACTCTCCTCTTTTCTCCCTTCCTATTCTCTTTCTTTTTCACTATCTACACGTGTTAATGTGGCGGAGGTGTCGCTGATACGGCTGCCTCGGAGAAGATGAAAAGATGCGACACTGGTGCAGGAAAGGCAGACACTTGGTTCTCACAGGAAAAGATTTTTTCACCTTTGATTAATCAAATGAGATTTAGTTTAAATATTCCGGGTAACTTTTAGAAAGTAGGCCAGGTGCTTCTTTTTCCCCGTCAGCATCTTCTGCTCTGTCTGGAGTCCTGAGGTGCTTTTTATAGTCATTTTTTCCTCTCGTAATGAGCTGCACTGAAGTGAGGCTGCACTGCTATCTGAAAATGATGCTCCTCTCTTTTCAACTTGGACAGATGGTTTATCACAGAAAAGCTGTTTAAGAAAAGATGGCACATTACAGCACCCAGTATGAGGTGTTTATATTTAATCACAGTTAAGGCTGTACACCTTTTTACGCTTAAGAGGATGGTAGATTTGTTTAAGTCTAGGAAACAAGGCAGAGTGTAAATTAAAGCTCCGCAAGGCCTCTAACAAGACCTGGTGCCCTAATGTTTGAGAAATGGATGTTAGGTGCCTCTTCAATGCCCCTATAGTTCAACTGGAGCCCCTTCAGTGGACAAAACCTGATGAAAGGTCCTCCATAATGTCCTCCTAATCGGCAGTGCGTGGTAAAGAGGCCTCCAGGGTACCTATACGGTGGTCAAAGTATGCTTAGGTATCCTTAAAGAGATATTTCAGTGTTTTGGAAGTTGAGTTGTATGAGGTACGTAGTGGTGACATTAGCCTCCAGAGATTTTAGTGAGCATTGCTCCTTTAAGAAGGATTCACTGCTTGTACCAGCAGGAAGCAAGGCTATGCAGCCTAACAGATGGGTACAGTCTCCCCATCAAATTTAGAAAGTTTCTGGTAAAAACGGGCCACAAAACAATTTTGGCTAAAACGTACGCATATCAAAAAAAATTTGAAGCATTTTATTTTATACCCAGAATGCCTCTGTGTTTACGTCACTACTTTGCAATGCAAGAACATGTACCCATTAGCCAAAGCCTGCGTAGTGACTAAAACACAGAGGCTTTATGGGTAAAAAACAAAATGCTACAAAAATTTTTCAATAATGTGTATGTTTGAGCCAACATTGTTTTGTGGCCCATTTTTACCAAAAGCCTCACTAAATTCAGTGGAGAAACTGTACCCATCTGTTACTCTGTATAGCCTAGCTTCCTGTACAACCAGCAATTCCTTCTTAAAGGAGCAATGCTCACTGAAATCACTGGAGGCTAATACCACCTCTACTGATAGGTACCTCATACAGCCCATCACAAAAATACTGAAATATCCCTTTAAGCGTGATAGTCCAGTGGAAAAACTTGATGAGATGGCCTCAAGGTTGCCAGTCACATGGACTAAATTGGATAAAGTACCCTTTAGAGTGCCAAAACGTAGGAAAGAGCCCGCAAAGGTGTCCTCCTTGTGGGCAATATGTGGTTAGGTGTTCTCAGGTGCTCATTCAATGGACAAAACATGATAGGGTGCCCTCTGGGGTGTCTGCCTGGTGGGGAAAGTGTGATAAAATTCCTTTGATAGTTCCCTTTCAATGTGTGAAATGTGACAAAGTGTCCTCCAGAGTGCCTGCATGTTTGGGAGATGTGATCAGGTGTCTTTTTGGTGCATCTCCAGTGAACAAACATGGTAAAGTGCCCAACCAGGTGGGTGAAATGTGATTAAGTGCCCATATGGGTGCTGGTTGGGTGGGCAAAATTTAATAAAGTGCCCTTTAGAGTGCCAATCCTGTGGACAAAGCATGGCAAAGAGCCCTCCAGGATGACCACCTAGTGGGCAATATGTGTTATAGTCTTCTCAGGTGTCTATCCAATTGAGAGAACATGATAAAGTGCCCTCTAGGGTGTCTGTCCAGTATGGAAAGTGTGATAAACTGTCCTTTATGGTACCTCTTCAGGTGGCTAAATGTGCTAAAGTTCTCTTTAGGGTTTCCTTTCAGTGGATGAATCATGGAAAGTGCCATCCAGAGGGTCCTCTTAGTGGGCAATATGTGGTAAGATGTTCAAAGGAGCCCATCCAATAGACAAAACATGATAAGTGCCCTCTTGGGGGCCTGTCTGGTGGGGAAAGTGTGGCAAAGTGAGCTCTAGAGCAGGGGTCCCAAATTTTTCAGCCCCCCCCCCCCCAAAAAAAAATGTGTTAAATATCAGGGACCCTCATCCCCCCTTGAGGAGGATAAAGCAAACGATACTTGGTCGTCTGTCCAGTTGGCACAACATGATTAAGTACCATATATAGTGGGCAAATGTAGACGAGTGTCCTCACTGGAAAAATTCTGATAAAGTGCCCTTTCATACACCGACCAAACTTCTAGAAATTCTATTTTTCAAATCAGGAATGTCAGATCTCTCTCCAAACTGAAGCTGATCAAGCTCCAGCTCAGGAACAGTTGTGGTGAAAAAGTTAAGTTGATATCATCTCGATAGAAAAAAAATCTACCTTTGGGTTTCTAACTTATCAACCATGAATGTATGATGGCCCCCGCTCTCTAAACCTCCCAAGTCTGCTGCCTGTTCTTGTGGGTTCTATGAAATTTAATCCTGATGGCTCTGCTGTTTCAGCCTGACTTATTTCAGATGTCATCACCATAATCTACTCCACTGTCTTGCTTTCTTCTCATTTTTCCTCTCCTGGATGGACAGTTTCTCCCCATTTTCCCTTGGTGTAAGTTTTTATTACACTTGTTTGTTCTTGTGAATCCTATCCCTTCTTCCCGTTGTTCGTCTGCAGCTCTGCCAAGGTAAAGCTTCTGATTGGACAACGAGGTGCACGGTGGAGCTGATTCCAGAGAGCAGAGGCTTTTGGAGTGGGGACAGCTTAGTCAGAGAAATGTGACTGTGTTTTGTCAATTTAGTTCTAACCTGGTCTTTGTCATATGATGTAGCTTTTGTCTGTTAGAAATAAATCTCTTTGTTATGACTTTTTTTTAGGTGTTTTATGTGATTTTTGTGAGTCATTTTGCCTCACTGGGGCATTTGAGGTGAGAATGAGTGATTGTTTTGTCTGTCACAGTGGTCTTTGTGTCAGAGTAGGTGATAACAGAGCCATAAATCTGTGCTGTGATTTGCTGTGATTTTCCCCTCTCCAGCTACATCACCTTCCTGTTTCAAGTTCACTTAAATTGCCTGCTAACAAACAAAAATACCAGCAATCCACTCCCAAATGATGGGCTAGTGTGAATGTTTTTGTCTTTTGGATTTTCAAGTGTAATCAAGTGATGTTCAAAGCCCTTGGTTAAAAATAAACGACCTCCTCTTGGTGGGACTGATTTGTTAGCACAGCAGGGATCCTGATGCTGATGGCCCCAGCAAAAAGAAAACAGAGCACTTTGAGGCCAGGTGCAGACGTTGGATGCTGTTGCATGATGTATTTTGGCCTTATGGGGAGTTAGTAGCCTTTGCTATAACACCACATTGTTCCAGTGCATCACAGGTGTCTGCTCTCTGATTGGTTGAGAAAGCTAAGGTAATGGGTACATGTTTTCCCTCAAGGAGAGCGGATCAGAGATGTAAGACTGTTCATGTTGACCTCTTCTGAAGAATGTAGTCGTGGTTTCTTTAAAGGTTAATTCACAGCGGTCTGTCATGTCTTCAAAACCCCTCATTAAAGTTTAAAATTAGACGACTTTACAATGATTTTTTAATAATTGCATTCCTTCTGCATGATGACTCATCTAAAAAACTTTAGCTTGGTCATCCTGTGACTGTATTTTTTACTTTTCAAATGTCATTTCTTTAAAGTCATTGCTCCGCTCCAAAACACAGACTGCATTACATCTTTATTGGACGCTGTTAGTCGGAGAGGAGAGACGGGACAGAAGCAAGGATGGCATTTAGCAAAGGGCTGACTGTGAATAATGAGCTCAGCACGCTGGATGCTTTCAGTCCAGACTAGTCTTAACTTCACTTTGGACAAATATAATGAGCTTAAGTTGAAGATACACAAACTTCTAACAGACTCCAGCATCATTACACAGTTTTATCACTTTCTCCTGCAGGATAGGAAGCACTGATGTCATCACATCACCCCTAAGAACTTCATCCAAATTTAGTTTAGGGGCTTTATCTATATAGAAATGAAAGGAATCTGCTTTTTCATGGTGAAGAGAAGCTTGGACAGTTTTCTTTAAGTCCAAAATTAACTTTCAATGGCATTTTAATCCTTGAAAAGAGTTGAAGCATTGCAACTAAATTTAGCCTGGCAGTTTCAGAATTAACTTAAAATGGTCAAAACTAAAACATCTCCCTCCTTTTTGTCTTGACATGTTCAGTATACAGTCCATCGTATTATAATCCAACATACTGGCTTAAGACAACTTTATAAGGTCAATCCATCCATCCATCCGTTTGTCTGCCGTCTATCCATCCAGAGTCATTGGGGATAATTGAATGAGAGGCAAGGTACATCCATCCTTGTCTCCGCTCAATCACAGATCACAGAGCTAACATGTAGAGACAAACAAACAGGCATGCTCACTCTCATGCCTGCAGGTGATTTAGAGTCACCAATTAACCTAACAAGCTGTCTGTGCTCCGCGGGACGAAGTGTTGTTGAAACTGTGTTGCTGTCATTCTTGGTCAGCTCTCCCTTAGAAAAGAAAACTCTGATCTCAAAGGGACTAACCAGGATACAAATATCTTACGTTAACAGACTGGAGTACCTTTAGAGAGCCCACATCTGCAGAGGGGGAACATGCACACTCCACACTGAAAGGCCTATCCAATTAGGATTTGAACCACAGACCTTTTTGGTGTTAGGTAGTAGCGCTAGCCATCGCTCGACCATGCAGCCCAAGTTTACAGTTGTATGGCTCGGTTATCACTTAAGGCTGATCAGAAAACACAGGTTTAAGAGGGCTGACAGCTTCTATTCAGTTGGTCGATTGTTTGGTCAAAATGCTTTTGCTCAGACAAGATCAGCATCAAGTCCCATGGCCAGTTTAATTCACTGGTCAGCAAATAGGCCCCATTTTTACATCAGTGATAGAAAATGATGTAAAGACCATAGCAGTACTGATAAGCTAAAACATTATTGACTTTTGTGTATCTTTTTAAATATACAGCTGGGTCTTAATGGAGCCGGGTTTTGATCTCCATCATTAATTCTGACCCAAATGTATCATCCCTGCCCATCGCCAAATGTCAGGGCCCAAATATGAAGACTACATTTGTTCAAGGGCCAGTTTTCAGTGCCAATCCCCCAAACTACAGCTGCCGCTAGGGGGCGATTGTGATATTTAGGCTATATATTTCTGGGGCTGGCATGTTGTCATCACTTGGTTTGATGCTAAAATGCTGTGTTGTGATTGGTGGGAAAACAGTCAGGAAACCAGTCTATTGTGGTGGTTCTCTAGCAGGGAAAATTTGAACTCTCAAAGTGCCTAAAGTGGAAACTTGACATAGAAAACAGCTGCTTTAATCAAGAATGAATTGTTGAGTATTGTTTTTATCATGCATCATATTCACAAATAATGACTGACAGGTGAATTTTTGTAAAATGGATCAACATTTAAAGCCTATTGGGATTTTTTGAAATAACATACCCTAAATACCACAACATATTTTTCCTCTGCACATTTTCTGATTTTGAAAATCCTCTTGGGGCCTGATGTGTCTCCACCAAACTTTACACTTGGCACAACGCACTCAGACAAGTACCGTTCTCCTGGACACCGCCAAACCCAGACGCATCCATCAGATTAACAGATGGAAAAGTGCGATTCGTCACTCCAGAGAACACGTCTCCACTGCTCTAGAGTCCAGTGGCGGCGTGCTTTACACCACTGCATCCGACGCTTTGCATTGCACTTGGTGATGTATGGCTTGGATGCAACTGCTCAGCCATGGAAACCCATTCCACGAACCTCTCTACGTACTTTTCTTGAGCTAATCTGAAGTGAGGAAATTTCACAACTGGACTTGTTGCACAGGTAGCATCCTATCAGAGTACCACGCTGGAATTCACTGAGCTCCTGAGAGCGACCCATTCTTTCACAAACGTTTGTAGAAACAGTCTGCATACCTAGGTGCTTGATTTTATACACCTGTAGCCATGGAAATGATTGGAACACCTGATTTCAATTATGTGGATTGGTGAGTGAATACTTTTGGCAATATAGAGTATATTGGGAGGAGTCCATAATCATTTCTTCTTAGTTGTTTTCTTCTGTCCAGAGCACAAGACCCCTAATAACATACAGAGTGATTCTATTGTAGCAAAGATTGACTCTCTGTGACCCCAAAGACCTACAAAGTCACACATGGCTGCAGAGACCATTATGGCACAGTGATTGGTCTGGATTGAACCTGTAGTTGGTGTTTGGTCAGTGAAGACTTTTGTCATGGTCTGGCATGGTGTCATTGTAAAAGACAAAAAAGTAGAGTCTGATCTTGCCTTAACAGGATGTAATAAGTGTTTTGCATGAATATAGCCTGATTTGTGTCACTGCTTTTGCTTGTAAGAATAAATTCATCTCCATATTACCCAAGCCTGTTAGAAAATTCATGTTTGATTAATTACTATCGATGTAATCAGATGCTACAGACCCCAAATTACTGTAACAGAGCTGTGTTTGTTTACAAAGAGGACTTATTTAGTGTGCACACAGTGTGCTAACTGCTGATAGTCTAAACTCATGTCATCCCGTCGGAAAATGTCCCATGATGGTGCACGATGAACAGGAGAATGATGCATCCAGACCGAATAAACCCTGTCAGCAAGAGAGTATCAGTGAGTCATTCTTAGAGATTTCTCTTCCTGCTCAGACTCTGTAGGCAAACCTTTACTTTTCAAACTCATAAGAGGTCAGCAGCATCTCAGAGACCTGTTGTTTTAGAGGTTTTAAAATGTCAAAGACGTGTGGTTGCCAGGCGAATGTCAAAAAGTTATTCCCTCAAAAACAGAAACTTACAGAAGTAACGGTATATCCTCACAGTTCCTCTGTCTCATTGAGGCTGTAAGGTTCCCTGGGTGCTCTCGGTGACTCTGTGTTTGATTATATTCACTCTGTGATGAAGCTAAGCACCAGCCCGTCCTGTAATCTCGATCATTCATCAATGTCCAGCCTTAATGGAGGCAGAGGAGGAAAAAAACAGTTTGTTAACCTCCTGTGACTGCAAACACATCTGCTGGTGTGAGTGTGCAGATGTAAGCTCATCTGACTGTGAGCTTCTTTCTTTTATCGACTCTTTAGTTAGGAAAGTGTTGGGAATTTTTTACAGACTTAAAGCCGTGTTGCATCTGTTACAGCTGTTCTTAAATGCTATTTTATCCTTGTTTTTCCCTCTTTTATCCTACTTTTAATAACACAGTTTATACAGAGCAGGGGGGGCCTAAGCCTATAAAGAGCACCCCAGCTGTTTACTCATTAATGCTTGATCATCTGCACAACAGCAGAAAAAGAAATCAGAGGAAGCAGAATTGAATTTTGATCATTTTATTTTAAAGGAAATCATAAAATATTGTAAATATGAAATAAATTCTACATGCAGTACTGTGCACAACTTTTAGGCATGTTTTAGCTAAAAACTGAGGCTAAAGTAAGGTGTGAAAGGTGTGGAAAGTAAACAACCTGAGGGTACCATAGGCCAGTAAGGATGATCAACACAACCCTAGTGGTGCTCTGGATATCCTTGCATTTTACCAGGGGCAGGTCTTCACCTGTAAGGGCTGAGTGAGGGGTGGATGTGGCGAGTATGCATGACCTAAGGTACTTTCTGGGTGGGTAGGAGGGTAGCCACGAGCCCATGGTCATGCTGGGGATGTCCAAAGAGCCTGAAAACAACAGAGGGTTGTGTGTAACAAGGGATGAAAATGAGATGCCATCGAGCTTGACCTTGGCTTCACATTGAATCCTTGGGGCTCTACATTCCTAAAACTTGTGCACACAGCTGTACTTTTCTCCACATTATACCCTGCCTCACTTCAGGACTAAAACAAATCTGCTTTGAAGGAGACGGTGTCTGGTTATGGGCTTCTTTTCACCCGATATCAGACTGACATTCCTGTTGCACATACCAATGACTGGCCGCATGTCTCCCACACTGTTTCCAGCATTTTGGATTTTCTCCTAAAACATACACCAGTTTTGGGTACACTTTCTCTTTAAAAACCCATTTTTTGTTCCCTTTTTACAGAAGCATGTGTTACTTTAGCCTGGAATCACACTACATTCTCAGTTTTCATCTGGTGGGTTGTAACTAATGCTGTTTTCAGTCAGTTGCAGATGTATGACTGATAAAAAGATGTGTCAAATTGTCCTGGATATGCTTTGTTTTGAAGGAGCCTTTGTCCCATCTGGGAATTCAAGATATTATCTGTATGAATTCAGTATCAAGTATTAGCTTACAAGGTTCTATAACATCTGGATGGAGCTCAAAACAGAGCTGCTGCTCCTTCAAAAGGAGCCAGTTGAGGTGGTCCAGACATCTGATTAGGATACCCCCCCTGTCAAATCCCTATGAATCCCTTCTAGGCCCATCCAGCTGCGAGGAGACCCTGGGGTAGACCCAGGACTTGCTGGAGAGATCATATATCTCATCTGGCATGGGACTGCCTTGGATTCCCCCAGTAAGAGCTGGAAAATGTTGCTGGGGAGAGAGCCTAGGTGGACTTGCTTAGTCTGCTGCCACCTTGATCCGGCCCAGAGAAGCAGAGGGAAATGAACTGATAGAAGTAATGAGAATTTCTGCTGAAATTTACAGTCAAAATACCAGCTGTACATATTAGTAGTATATCATATCTCAGTTTTAAATTATCATACAGCAGTAACATCAGGTGTAGGTGGTTGCTTAGGGTGGCATCAATGCTTTCTTGAATCCTTAACATTTTAGAGTACAGTCTCAAATGTAAAACAGCTACCACTATCATACTGTCTATTTCCCTGTTCCTCTCTCAGCTCCACTTGCAGTTGAGAAATGTTTTTGTACAATATAAAAGTGTCAGACAGTAAGAATCAGAAAATATCTGCATTTCAGTTAAAATCTGTTATTGTGCATCCCTAAATCTACTGCATCTTTTGTTCCCTCTCAAGTCCAAGATGCCCCATTTTTGATACAAGCATTTAGTTATGATTGAAAATTTTAAGGAATTTGGGTTGAGATTTGTGGTTACGTAGGTGGTGGTGGGTTGAGAATCATGGCACTAGATAATTTTCCATCTTTTGATTTAAAAAAGGGGCAGACAAAAGATGTTTCAACTAGGTCTGGGCGATTAGTCGAAAATGACATAAAATCACAATATGGCCTGCTGCAATTTTCAAATCGCAAAAGGTGCAATATTTCTTTGACCTGGGATTTGTGTCAAAATACCAGTTTTAAACTTTTTTTGCAACAGAGATGTTATACATGACATATCATGCAATCATTCAGGTGCCATTTTTTTAAATAGTCTACAAAAAATCCTACTTTCTTCATTTTTTGTACTTTTTTCTTATTAATTATAAGAATGACAAAAACCCTTCAATTTAATAACTCATGTCCACTTTGCAATACGAGTAAAAACCATCCGAATAAGACACTTTTAAAGAATTGGTTAACTCTTCTTTAGGAGTAAAAGAAAGTTACGGAATAACCACATATCAAATCGCAATTGCAATATTGGGGATATTGCAGATCCATGTTGCAAAGCTCCAATCTGAAAAGACTGTGCCAGTTCTGATAGTGACCCTGACCAATGAGTGTCCTTTGAGGAAAACAATGCAGTAGACATGTTGTACTGGAAGCTGATTGCAAAGGCTATCAGTGCAAGTGGCATGAGTTTGCTGGGTTTAGTTGTACTGGGAGTTTTGTACAATGGCAGCCATTGATGTAGCGATTAGCTCAGTTGTAGCCATGTGGGGATTTTCCATTATACTGAGTGGCTCGGCTCTACTTGGCTCGTTTTGGCACGGCTGCAGCTGGGGATTTGCTTTTCCTCCACAACCGAATGACCTGTTTGAGGGCGCACCTTTGGTGATGACACAGCATTTTGAGTCAATGAAGTTAAGTAGCTGCAATCCAGTAAGTCTTGTTTAGCTCCTCCAAGAAGAAAAAGCACTGTTTGCTTTTGCTTTTTCTTCCTCTTCTATTGTTAATCCATCAGGTACTCAATGTTTGGTGCAACAGTTGCTACTTAGACATGCCTGCGAGGCGTTCCTGTATGATGACAAACTGCTATGATGTCACCGTGGCACACTTAGAGGTGGAGCAGATCCACTTAGGCCCTGTTCCAGAGCAGGACCATTCCAGGTATGGCTTGGCGCCGCTCGGTGTAGCCTGGAACGGCTAAACTGCTAATGGAAAACTAAATCAGCATGGCTTGATTTGGATTGGCGTGGCCAAAAGTCATAGTGGAAATACCTCAAAAGCGCTGCTCTACGCTAAAAGTATTTCTTGGCAGAGAAGATATTCCATGGGTTTTATCCACCAACAAGCTCCACCATTTATAGGCTATAGCAGCACCTGACTTTTTAGCTTGCATGCCTGAAAACGTCATTTTGTTGTGTCGCTCTGATTGACCTGAAATGTGACAGATGGACAGATGCTTGGTTAATCACCCTCTGAGATGTTTTTATAGTCCTGCCCTTACCAAAAAACTGAATGTGAAATGCAGTGAACTTAAGAAACAGTCTATGTAGTCTATCTATCTAGGAAGACAAATATGGAGGCTGATCAATGTAGTCAGCCCTTTTAATACCATAAGATGATCTTTCATGGGCTAAAGACGGTTGTGTTTACATCTGCTGCCATGTTTGTGAGCTGTAAAAGTAGACAAAAACTTCCCAGTCTGCTTTCCCTCTTAGGTGGCTGTGACTCAATCAGGTGTAGTAAACAAATAGTATTGATGCCTCTTATTTGAGGATTCTTTTGACAAATGTAATTGCTAGCAATAAGCCTTGAATTGAGCCACGCCACCTGGGATCAGATTTGAGCCTGAAATATTCAGTCGTGTACTCATCTATACTGGAAAGATATTAGGAGTGTCTTCCTGAGTGCAGGAAGGAGTATGTGCATCCAACGATCCAGTTCACTTGTTTATCCGTGCTGTCAGCTCGCCCCATGAGAGCCTCACTCCTCAACGGTAAGCTGCAGGGAAGAGGAGGAGGAAGAACGAGAGAGGAGAAGGAGGAAGAGGAAGGGAAGAAAGAGGTGTGATTTGTGTGGAGGGGAATTTCTCCACTCCTTGCCAGACAAGGAGGCTTGTTTCCAGCTGTCCCGTCTACCAACAACGCCCCCTCCCTTCTACCCAGCCTGCCCACCCTCTCTTCCTCCTCTTCTCCCTGTTGATGCCTGTACGCCTCCGGCGCTCGAGCACAAAGGCTTCCTCAGCTCTGGTTTTTAAACAGTGTGGAGATAATGGGAGAATCTTTTGGCTCCATAACCACCAGTGCTGCGATTTCAGTCAAACCAAACACATCATCCATCACTGTGAGTGTCATAAAAAGATGCAAAGCCCACATGAACATGACATCCAGTTCATCACGTTTGCATAATCCCCTTTAAACCAAATGTTTTTCAGTGTATTTGCAGTGTTAAACTTTCCCTGTTCAAACACAGATACCATTTATTTTGACAAAACATATCCAGTGTTTGCTTCAGAAACCCATTTTCAAAGCAGTGCAATCAATATCTTGCTATAAAGTGCTTAGGGACGCACATGACCTCAGCCACCACCGTCACACACTCCTGCTCTGCAGGACCTGACCTCACTGAAAATCCAACCCCATTCAAAGGAAATTGCCAGCACTGCTCACGAGGCGTTAGGATTTCTAAGTATGATTCTAGTCAGCGTTCTTCTAACTTATGGTATTCTTTGTGATCTAACAACATCTGCCATGCAGCTGAAAGGGAATCCAAGAGCTCCTCATCTTCAAATGCTATCATCAGGGAAAGCATCTTGTCTAGTATGAAAAGCTCTCAGTGCTGTTCTCCACTTTTGTTTGAGTAAAGAAATGTGGTCCTGATCTGAAAAAATTGCTGCTATACTAAAGCTACATCCAAACTAAATAATACACCAGCAGCAGCCGTTACTACCACATTCCAGTACGACTAAACCCCACCTGTAGCTACAGTCTTCTTCTACACTTATTTATAACTGCAGTTCTTTAGACCTGCCTCAGTCGTTTCTGAGTGCAGCTTTGCAAGATTGATTTGCCTGATCACAGACATGGAGTTGGGCCAGTCCATCTGCTTTGCAAGGTTAGGTTGCAAGAAGTAGTGATGGATGGATAAGTTTGATGTAGGGCCTTTGTCTGTGGATGGCGTTATTTTCTTTGGCCATAGTTCTAGACAAAGCTTGACTAGTAAGTCCCACCCCTTCTTTATTTTGTTTGGTCTGTTAGGGAGAGGCAGGCCCGCCCACAAAAATGTCCCCTGAAAAACCCGCTGAATGGGCCCCCCAAAGTTGGGTTTTATTTGCTATACCAATATTTGTGTGCTGGATCAGTAACACTGGTATCAGCTGTCCTAGTTAATAGTTCCCTCATTTTGGATCTTAAAAGTGTGTCAAACTATGATTGGGTTTTGATGTTGAAATTATTTATTCATCCCATTTTAACCCCTTTTCATCACTGTTTCTCTCCATGTTGCCACATTTATTTCCATATTAAATCCATTTTGCTACTTCTAAATCTTTCCACCACTTGAGCTGCCCATTTTGCACCTTTTTGCCACTTTCCAACCACTTTTCACCATTTTTTGCCAATTTAAGCAATTTTTGACACTTAATATCTATTTTTGCCAATTACAACCCATATTTCCACTTCTTAACTACTTTTCACCAGTTTTATGGCCAATTTTTGCCACTTTAAGCTATTTTTTCGACACTATATATCTATTTTTGGTCATTTCAACCAATTTTTTCACTTTTCAACCACTTTTCACCATTTTTGTCTCTAATTTTTGCAACTTTAAGCAAATTTTCTGCCATATTTGACACATTTTTGCCACTTTTTTAATCATTTTTATGGCCATTTTTTTGCCACTTTAAGCTATTTTTTGATACTATATATCTATTTTTTCAAATTTCAACCCATTTTTCCACTTTTTAACCACTTTACACCATTCTTGTCTCTATTTTTTGTAACGTTAAGCAAATGCCACTTTACATTATTTTTGCCCCTTTTTTTGCAGTTTTTCTTTTTTTTTTTTTACTTTATTTTAACCAATTTTTGTCACTCTTAAGCCTTTTAGCCCCTTTTAACCTATTTTTGCAACTTTTAACCAATTTTTGCCGGTTTTTAAGCACTTTTTATCTCTTATTTTTTCAAATTTTTGCCACCTTTGATCCATTTATGCCATTTTTTAACAGAATTTTGCTATTTTAACTGCCCATTCTTTACTCTTCTGGCCAAATTTTTGACACTTTAAGCCATTTTAGTGTTTCTTTTGCAATTTTTTAAACATTTTCAATTGAAGCTCTCTCAAATTCTTCTACTTTTTTTTTTTAGCCACACCATGGCATAACTCTGAAGTCTGATATTACTTCTCAAATGGTTCAGCATGCCCATCCACATTTTTAAGATTACCAAAAAAAGCTGTTTTAAGAAAATGGGTTTACATTTTTGGAGTGCAACATTGTACTCCAGAAATAAATTTATTTATTTATTTATTTATTCATTTTTGTTATCATTGATTTAAAATAAGTGGTTATTATTCTGGTTAAATGTAAAATATGGTTTTCACAGCTTTACAATGGACCATGGTTTTCCTGACCTCTATGGGCCCCCCTCCACTTGGCTGGGGCCCTGAAAGCTCTCCCCTTTATCCCCCCTTATGGGTGGCCTTGGGGAGAGGTGGCATCGATGATGTAATGATGTTCTAAGAGCTGAAGCATTTTCAACTGAGAACTTAATTCCAAAAAAGAGTGGACACCAAAGATGTAACTCTATTCAAGATGCTGTAAAACTGACAAACTGATGTTTTTTATGGGCAAACATGAAAGAAAAGGTTTGCATAGTGGGAGTGTCACACCAAAAGAAGTGAACAGGTATTTGTATTGGCATAATTGTTATTTCAAACGTCTGTTAGTATTGGCCCTAATTTTACAATCTGTGCATCTTTGCTTAATTTACATTCTTCAGGAATTCTTGTGAACAGACTTTGATGAGTGCTTTTTAAAAATGTTGTAGACTTTAACACCCCTGGGTTAGACATCTTTGATAATTAAGATGTTAAACAAAGCCAGCTGCTTCAGCGTTTTCTCTCTCTCTCTCTTTAAACCCTCTTCCCTGATTCTTCCTCCCCTCTGTTCGGAGTCAAGCCCAGCAGTGAAAGCCTACCTTTAGCAGCAATGCTGGGGCGCCTGGTTTCAGCCCGTGCAGCTGTCGACTCCTATCTCTGTGCCTGTGTCTGTGCTGGAGAGGATACTCCAGGGTGCATTAGAGAGGGTCGGGAGATTAGATACTGAGTGCTGATATCTCCCGTCTCTCCCCCTCTCTCTCCCTACGTCTCCTCTCTGCTGCGATGCCCGGCCCAGGAGAATAGACTGGTGGAGGAGGCTTTTTAAAGAGGCAGAAGAAGAGAGATGCTCCCTGTTGTGATTTCTGCAGGCCTGTTTCTTTCATTCTGCCTCTTTTTGCTGCTGAATCCATCGTCTTTTCTTCTGCCTTCTCCTCTGAAAAACTAGTCCTCCTCCCAAGGCTGCACTGCTGCAAAAATACCGCAACAACACTAAAAACAAGAAAAGACAAGGCTGGGCTTTACTTTATAATGGCTAAATAAATAAAGAAACATTTGAAGCTTCCCTGGGTACTGATATTTTGTTGTTGTGTTATTGTGGAAACATTTCTGCATCTCCACACTTGCACAGCAGTTTTCAGTGTCACACGGGAGCAGCTATAGATTCACCTTGGAGATGGCTTTATTGATCGCTCCGTCTCTCAGGACTACACACACCTTCAAATTCATTGAGTGAGCGTTTGGTGAGCTGTTTAATTGCTGTGCGCTTTTGCACTGTGATTGGTAGCAAGGAAATTGAGCCATTGGGGAGAAGCAGGCACGTAAGGAGAAATACTGCAGAGCAACTCAAGGCTGCTCTGCATGCAGCAGGCATCTACACATGGAGCTGTGTGCATTAGTGCCTAATTACTCTGTGTGCATATTTTTCTATCATATCTAACCATGCTGGTTCTGCTTTGTTGAAACTATGAGATCTTGTGTTTATTCCTTACAACTCAGATACTTCTGATTCATGTTTGACCAGATCTGAAGCTGTGTGAGATCTCTCACAGCACTTCTTCAAATAGAAACAAAAAAATAATAAAATATTTGAAAAGTGTGCATAGAAAACACACCTTTCTGCACCAAAGAGCATTCTGGCTGAATATATTTAAATGCAAGTATGATTTGAAAACCTTTTTTCATCAGTCAAGTCAGGAACGCTCTGATCATACATTTAACCATTTTATTGCAAAATGGATCTACAGTTTTACTTGGCAGAGAAGGCTCTGCTCTAAAGAAGCTCCCTGGGTTATTTAAGCAGCATGCTTTGACTTTCCAGGGACAGCACAGCTAAAACCCCCATATGGATAGATTCATTTATGAGAATTAGGGCTGGGCAATTAATCACAAATTAGATTAAATCGCAATATGGCCTGCAATTTAAAAAACACAGAAGCTGCAGTATTTCTTTAGCTTGAAGTGTGTCAAAATAGCAGTCTTGTACTCTCATTTTTGCAGCAGCACAGATTTATGCACATTAGGCAAACATTCAAGTGTCATTTTATTAAAAATGTTTTACAAAAATCCTCCTTTTTATGTTTAATGTATGTTTTGTTTTATTCAAAATGAGTGGCATAAAAATGATAATCCCCTTCAATGAAGCAATTGGTATCAAATGTATGACATGAGCAAAAATAACTAGTTCATTACATCTAGTATTGATGAAGCTTAACATTAGTTCATGGAAGTCACACCTTTATAGCTTAAAGCTTGTTGCACCCACATGTTCATGTACCTTCATGCTACTATGGATTAATTGCTTCTGAAAGTCATTGTTTAAGTAATTTACGTATCTATCCATACGGGACTTTCTAGCCATGTGCTCCCTGGAAAGTCAAAACATGCTGCCTGACTAACCCGGGGGGCTTCTTTAGAGCAGAGCCTTCTCCACCAAATAAAACTGTAGATGCATTTTGCAACAAAACGGTAAAATGTATGATGAGTGTTCCTGACTGAGTGTAGGTTATAGTATAGAATGATTTATTGCATGAATTTTTATAGCTTTTTATAACCTCCCACCTGGACTGCTGTAAAGGAGTCCTGTCTGGGGTACCAAGCTAAACCCTGGACAGGCTCCAGTACGTCCAAAACTCTGCTGCTAGAGTTCTCACCAGTTCTCACTAGACCCTGGCAACACATCACTCCGACCCTCATCCACCTTCACTGGCTCCCCATCAAGTCCCATATCAACTATAAAGTCCTCCTCCTCACATACAAATCTCTCCATGCCCTGGCTCCTCAGTACCTTTCTGATCTCCTCCATCCATACACACCATCCCACAATCTTCGGTCTTCAGATGCTGGCCTACTTTCCATACCCAAAACCAAACTCCAAAGCTATGGAGACAGAGCCTTCATTGCTGCAGCTCCCACCCTCTGGAACACTCTTCCTGCAGACATCCCAAGCGCTCCATCACTGGACATTTTCAGAAAACGTCTCAAGCACCACCTGTTCACCACAACCTACAGTCTTCACTAAACCACCCCTCACACTCATCCTTCCCCTCACATCGTTTGTCCATGTCTATGTGTTCTTGTAAAGCATCCTTGGGTTTCTTGAAAGGCGCTATATAAATTCCAGATATTATTATTATTATTATTATTGTTATTATTATTATGAATTTGTTCAAACAAGCACTAGGTGACTAACCTAATAATGATCGCCTATGACATGGCAATTGCAATCTCAGGAGGAAATTGTAGTTAGATTATTTTTGCAGATCGTTCAGCCCTAATGAGAATGCACACTGAATACAATAAAACTAGTTCATAAGTAGTTAGCAATAAGTAGCATGAATCTTAATATGAGGGTGCAGCAAGCTTTATGCTACAAAGGAGGAGGCTGGGGTGGAGGAGGTTAAGCTTTGTCAGCAGCAGTGTGTTGCATTGGCATTAATGCAACCAGGGATTCGTGAGAAGTATTTAATATTTTGCATTGCTGTGTTGAAAGAGCTGTGACTGGCTGTGAGAGCTGGCAATAATAAGGATCAGCTGGCCATCACCTGATTACGGCTGGGCGTATGACTACCATTTCTTGCATGAATGTTAGCTTGTGCATTCAGTATTTTCCTGCAGCCAAGAAGAACTGATTTCAAGTTTATAACACTAACATTTAGCATGGCTAAACAAAGCAAAACATAAATTTAACACAACAGTATCAGATCAGTGCAAGAACTTGTGTACTTGCCAAAACAAACACCTGCATTTTCAGCAGTATCTGATGTGTTTCCAATACTGGTATGGGAATTAGGGCTGAACGATTTGGGAAAACAATTTAATTTTTTTTTACCCAATATTGCAATTGTGATTTAATATGTGATGGTTTCTTAACTTCCTTTTCTCTGGCATTTTCCAACAAAAACAAGCAGTAATTAATTCTATACTATAACCAACACAATATTAGATTAAACTAGGGCTGGACAATTTCAAAAAAATATCTTAATGTGATGATTTTAACTCATTTTGCAAATTGGATATGAGTTGTTGTATTAAAAGTAATAATAATTTGTACATAATTCTCATTAGATACAAAAAACATACAAAAATGAAGAAAAAATAAGATTTTTTGTAAAATATTCTAAAAATAATGATTGCATTTTATGTAGTGCATAACATCCCTGCTGCAAAAACGTCTAAACTGGTATTTCGACACAAATTTCAGGTTAAAGAAATATTGCACCTTCTAAAATTTGAAACTGCAGCAGGCCACATTGCAGTTAAATCTAGTTTGCCATTTATTGCCCAGCCCTAATTGGAATTAGAACAAATCTATTTAATTGAGTCCTACACTGCTTCACCTGTGCAGCCAGAATCCAGCATGTAAGGGTGGGAGTAAGCATTACAATGCTTATTCTTTCAAACACCATTTAATAGTGTTATACATAAAGATATATGAAGGAGTGCATGTTCAAAATGACTCAATGAGTTCCAGTTTAGTTGCTGTCACTCTTTTATACACCAAGTTAAGGTTGATTGTGTAATTTGATCTGTTTAAGTAGAGGTCAACTAGACAATCTATAACTCACGACTGGATTCAATTTGATCCCGATTCTGGGATCACGATTTCTGATAAGGTTATTATTTCCCATCTGTTCCAGTCTCCTTGCTGGGCTCTAAATTCTAGTTTGGCATTCAAAGATAATTCATTTTTGCCTATTTGTAGTTTGTAATCAGCTGATTACAATAATGTGAAGACATACAAACCTAACCTAAAACAAAGAAAAAGATGTATTTTTGCTTTAATTGCAAAATTATGTAAAATGAATTAAACATGTGGGCTTAAGTAAGAAAAGTATTTATCAGATCTGTGGAAAAAAACGATCATAAATCTGGCTATCATTGTTGAGCTTTGCTTCGGTCTTACAAGGAGTCCCAAAGAATCATGGCGTGTTTTGGTCCAAATGCTTTAAAATTACAGATTTGTGTCCAGATGACTAGAGCTTGTAAAATCTAACATTCTTCACACGCTGGTATCTTTGATCATGTTGGAATTCAGAATGCGAGTAGTTTTCCTTCAACAAACCCTCATAAACACCAAGAAATGCCTCATAAACACGGTGGCATTTACACATGGCTGTTTAAACCCTCACATCATCCATCACTGTTTCATGGCTAGTTAGCTCAGCTCCCGCTGTACAGACCCCCACCACACCCCCCACCCCACTCCCACAGGGCATCTTCAGCAAGGCTTGTAAAAATCATTACACACCTCACCGTGATGCATGCATGTCCTTTCCAATTACTTCTAAAGGCTGCTTTACCGTTACTCGGTGCAGATCTGGAGTCATTGGGTCCTAACAGACTTAATGTGCATGAACAAGGAGAGCTTTAAGATGATTGATGTGTAAGTTTGATTTTTGAGTCAGTCATGTTTCAACACGGAACGACAGAAAACGTCTCATCCTTCAAAAATGAGGAAGGATTTTCTGTATTTGCTCAGAGAGTTGCCGTGATCTTCTCAGATTATCTCCAGCACTCTGAAAGCCATGTTAAGTTCATGACAAATAGCAGGATGGGGGGTGGTTTGAAAGCTGTTCGACTCCACTTGTCTTTCCAGAAGGATCTGTTTTTTAAAATTGTTTTGAAACTTCATCCATGCCCCCTAACTGTTTAGCATGTATTATTCAGTGGAAATACATTATTTCATTGTGTTGTTTGGACTACAGATTAAGGTTGTGAAGTGTTGTAGACTTATGAATAGGCAATAAGCAGAGAGATCTCCAACCGTGTGGCTCTGCTTTCTCATTAGCAAATCTAGAAAAACTCCAACGTGCTCTAAAAGGACAAAACAATCTGTTGGATTGTGGTTCATCTTCACTTCAGCTCGAGCTTCAGGCTTCAGGCAGGTTCTTTTTGTGTAACTGGTGGCAGCTGTTTACCACCGAACCCAGCGCAGTCTCATTATTAGAGCGTGAAGCTTGTTATGAGGCCGTGTGAGAGACTCGTTAGGCGCTAATTATTTCTGAGGAGCTGCCTGGCAAGTCTGAATGGAAATGAGTAAAGAGAGGAGCAGAGAGACGGTACGGTGAAGGAGGAAGACGGAGGAGCTGCTGCAGACACAAGGGTCAAATGTGTCCCAAATTTTCACTGTCTTAATCTGAAGGGAGTTCTAGTTTGATCCAGTTTAGTCATTATTTAGTTCAGCTGCTGCCTATAAAGACTTTATCACAGGAAACTGGTCACTGTTTTATCTGTTTACCCTCTTTTCTTTTTGGGGTCAGAGGGATTGGGGTGGGGCCAATCACAGCAACAAAACATATCAAGTGTCAGGCATAATAAATTACATAATGCCACCACTGTTGTTCACTATCAGAGGAGGAAATCAAACCTTTTCCAAAGCCAATTAAGAGAAGAGCGAAATGATCTTTCCACCAAGAAGAACTTGAGTCTTCTTTTTTTTTTAATAGAAATGACAAAAGTTCTAATGAAGCTGCCGCTAAAGCTGAATCCATGCTAATCTCTTCACCCGCCGCAATTGTTTACTAGGGGTGTGAATCTCTCCTTCTCAAGACGATCCAATTGGATAGAGGGAAAACAAGATAATTTCATAATAATCTAAATTGATTTGATTTATAAAAGAGACTAAATGCCAGGCCTCTGGTGCTAACATTCTAAAACTATCTTTAAGAAACTTTTCATCACACTTGTAACAGTAAAACAGAAACAGTAAAATCTAAATAGCAGATTTTCCCAAGAAACACAAATTAAAACAAATTTAAAATCATAAGGAGATTCAGATAGACAGTCTGTGTGTCTGCTGGTACAGGAAAAAGGCTTATATTGCAAACACCAAAATAAAAACAGATTTCTATACATTATTTTTTTCCCTTCCATAATTCCTCTAAATGTGAATATTCAGTCTACATGTCGCCATACATCGTTATCTCCTCTCTCTCTCTTTGTTTGACCATTTTTGATTGTTTCTGTTCTTGATTTTATTCACTGGAGATCGGCTGATCTCCAGCTCAGTAAAATCCTCTGTTTGATATCAATCATTGGGCTCACAGGTATTGATTATGACACCAAACCAATCACTCTGGTTAACAGTTGTAAACCCCGTGAATAAGCGGGCTGTTGTTACGGTGGCACTGAAAACTTCCACAAGTTTTTACTCAGAAAAGTGTTTATGTTCGGGACTCTTTGTGCTACGTTTAACATTAGCATCTTATCTAAGCTTTAGCTCCACCGTCTCAACAGGTGAGATTTATGAGCTGCCGTAGTTCCTAATCGCTTTTCTATAAAGCAGACAGGAAGTTATCCTTCCTTTATATTAAGTCCACATGACTTGATTTCTGAGGTGCAGAACTGTAAGTGAAATACATTCTGGCAAGGACCAATGAAACACATTCAGCTTCCTAGCAAGCACCGCTATGGCGAACTCTCTTTCGGAGGTACAAGGTCGACATGGGCCACCCGAGATTACAGACGCATGGGGGATCAGTGTTTGACACCTGTTTGATACCTGTGTGACACTGTGGGATACCTATTCCACAGTTGTGTGACCCCTGTTTGACACTTGTCACACCTGTGTCGCACCTGCTTGACACTTGTGTGACACCTGTTTGATACCTGTGTGACACCTGTTTGACACTTGTGTAATACCTGTTTGACTACAGTTTAAAACCTGTATGACACCCCTGGGACACGTATTCAACACTTGTGTGACACCTGTTTGACACTTGTGACATCTGTTTGACACTTGTGTGACACCTGTGTGACACCTGTGCCACACCTGTTTGACACTTGTGTGACACCTGTGTCACAACTGTGTGATACCTGTGTAACAACTGTTTGACACTTGTGTGACACCTGTTTCACACTTGTGTGACACCTGTGTCACAACTGCTTGATACCTGTGTAACACCTGTTTGACACTTGTGCGACCCCTGTTTGACATTTGTGTGACACCTGTGTCACACCTGCTTGATACCTGTGTAACACCTGTTTGACACTTGTGTGACACGTGTGTCACAGTGTCACACCTATATAACACCTGTTTGACACTTGTGTGACACCTGTTTGACACCTGTGTCACACCTGTTTGATACCTGTGTCACACCTGTTTGACACCTGTGTGACACCTGTTTGACACTTGTGCGACACCTGTTTGACACTTGTGTGACACCTGTGTCACACCTGCTTGATACCTGTGTAACACCTGTTTGACACTTGTGTCACACTGTGTCACACCTGTATAACACCTGTTTGACACCTGTGTCACACCTATTTGACACTTGTGTGACACCTGTGTCACACCTGTTTGATACCTGTGTGACACTTGTGTGACACCTGTTTGACACCTATTTGACACCTCATTTGCTGACAGTTAAGAATTACAGGAAACCTGTGAAATAGTTAATAAACTGTCCTGTTCTGATTCTTGAAGCAGCCAGGTTTACTTTACAACCTCAATTTATATCGTAACATATAAATGAAGTATTTTAAATGACATGTTTGTATCAGATATCGCTGCATTCTGATATGTTAAATGAAATGAAACTCTAATGATCATGGATGTTTTGGCTTGTAGTGATCAGACAGGTGACCGTCTGTCTGCAGCATCCACTGGCTGTAAAGGAAGAATGGAGGTATGCTGTTGTTGTTGTTGTCCCTCGAGTACCTCTCCATTTCAAGATTTTGACGCTGTCGCTCACCGCCTGCTGCCATCAACATATTCCCTTTCTAAATGTCAACTCCACCACCGTCTCAAAGTCAGTCCGCCCTCACATGTCCTTCCTCCTACATTTCCTCCCTTAGCTTTGCTAACTTACATGTTTACTCATTCATCCGGGCTCAAAGAGCCTGGTAATAAAGCCTGAACCTCCATCTCTCTGCATTGCTAACAGGCTCATTAATGTGTGCTGGTTATTGTGTATGCATGCAGAGAAACGTTTCTACACAAGCTTTGGCAAAGGTTTATGGGTTTTCCTTTTCAATATGTCCACAGAATATAAAAATAAATGACTGTGCCAACAATGAGAGGAGATGGCATTTTAATAAAGCCCAGTGGGAATTGAGTTGATGCTTCCAGCAGAAAATACAATAAATATAAAAATAACAGAGGGGAGATCAATTTGAACGAAGCTACACATTGAGGGTAATTCAAAAGATTTTCAGATAGAGGCCATCTTTGTTTGCTGGTTATACAAGTCTGCATTGTTGCATGAAAACAGCCGTATTTGTTTACTGATGGAGGTTTTAACCTGTTCTAAAGTGTAGATTTATTTCTGACTTGAAGGTGATCGGATTCCAGTGCTCAAATGAAGAGGGGAGAAATTTCTGCAGCACCTCACAGGCTGCGTTTTGTTTTGTTTTTTTGTTTTTCTTTATGCAGAGCACAGACAGAGGACAGAAATAGCCTCGGCTCTCGTCCTGAATTTCTTATTGTTCCAAGCAGGAGCTGTGAGCCAGACAACTGATGTGGTCCTTCAGAGCAAAAACAAGGCCTCTGCTGGAAGACAATCCAGCCTCATGTGCCCATATTATTCCTGCTCACGATGGAGACGAAGAGTTTGAGAGCTCATGCTTTTCTAGATTTATGTAAAATTTAAATAATTTCTGCATGTCAGACTGTTCTGTAAGTACACTTTAAAATAAAGGTTCCACTATTGATCAGCAAGCTGATCATTGGCTGAAATTCATTAGAAGGGCATAATGTGTAGATCAGAATTAATGCTTCTAGTCAGTTTTACCAAATTGAACTCTGCATTAGAGGGGTGACCCTGGTTGACTGAAGTTGTACCCGATAGCAATAATTATTATTCTCACAATTAAGCCTGAGATACAGCAACAGAACGGCATTTCCCGCATTTGGGGATGCTTCTGTCAAATTTGTGAGAGTGTGGAAGTTGTGGAGCAGTTTACATAACTTGGCAGCGTAATCCATCAATCTGCTGACTGTGAGGCTGAGATCAAGCAGACTTGGCCTTGTGCATGGAGTGATGGGTTCGCTGGGGAAGATAATGTTCAGTGCTTATAGTATCTGAGCCTGCAGACAAAAGTCAGAGTCTGGTCTTACTTTACTCCTGTGAGACCTGGACATTGAGCACTGTTTGGACTCCTTTGAGATGATTTTACTTGTGATGACATTTTGGGTATCTCTTTAAAAGTTGTATCATCTTGTGCAATATGACTCAAAAACCATGGCAATTTTTTTCTGTTTTTTTAAACCCTGTTTTTTAATTAGCGTAAAACTGAGATTGTATTGAATGCACCTGGCTTTTAGAACATTTTTGTAGCTCTATTTACTAATCAAGAATAAAGTCATGCACTGCCATATTATCGAGATCATCTGATCTCATGGAAGTCCTCTTCAGCTGATGGCCAGCTGATTCACTCTAGGCATAGATAGAAAATAGATAGAAAAACTTTATAAATCATTTGTAGGAAATTGCTTTTGTTACAGCAGCAAAACATTCAGACAGCCCATCATCATAGAAAAACACACATAAACTGACATAATAGACATATATTCATAAAAAAATATATAGCCTACACACACACATATATACATACACACATACATCCATACATAAGCACATATACACCACATAATATAATGCTACAGTGCAACAGTGTGTGCAGAGAGCTTTCTGTAATAAAAAAGATTTAAAAATGCTAAAGAGATGGAGCTAAACTATTTGAGAAATAATAAGCTTAAAACTCCTTAAAAACCATGCATACAAAAAATGATAATTAGTACATTAGTAAGACTTATGGCTGCTGGCAGCATGCTATTGGCTAATTGCACTCATGCTGCTGTATTCAAACTGTTCTAGCCAGGCTATTCTGTGCTGTTGGAGAAAAGTCTACACCTACATCCAACCAAGGTGGGCAGGTGCCGAGCCGAAAATGAGTTTAAGAATGAACAAAAAAACGTCTTGCATCCTGCAGTGTGTGAAACATTGTTTTTGTTCATTCTTATTCTGTGCTGTTCCCTTGTTAAGCTGCTTTTTTGCAACCCTCCTCCACCCCAGGTCCTCCTTTATGCTACATCTGACTGAAATGGCATCATTCTGCTGTCAGTGATGGCTGCTCTGCTCTGGGTTTATTGCTGTTTCTCTGTCTGCCTCAGGCTTACTTTGTAGGCAGAGGAAAGGCCGGAACATGTGGTGGGTCTTTTTGCTTAAAAATAGCAAAAAATTAAATGGTTGGGAATTGAATTTTATTTTGGTCTGAAAGACTGTCTTGTGTGTAATCTTTTCTTATATTGATACAGTTTGTCTTTGTAGCTGCTTTGTAGCATAAGCACATTTAGCTTTGGCAAAATTATGTGTGGGGACCTGCACATGCTCAGAGGAGAGCTTTTAAATAAGCAGGAGAAGGAGCCATTTTATTTTGTTGCTGGTGTTTTCATTACATTAACATTTATTTTCCGTATCCACATGTCAGAAAACTGCAGGAGGTGTCAAAGAACTGTTTTCTTTTTGTTGTCACTTCACATGTGGATCATCATATTCCTGCTGAATGCTTGTTGCATTGTTCTACTGTTTTCGTCCTGCTCCGTTAAACAAAAAATAGCATGATGTTGACTGAGTAAGGAAAACTTTCACTTTTATCAGGTTATGCTGCCACCTCTAGGAGGTTGGAGGACATGACAAGGTTGAGTAGACTGACCTAATCGTACTCATTGATGATCAGCATCAACATCAGCAGCCAAAAAAGATGGGATTGCATCCTTAGTTACTGCATTAGCAGTATTATTGGTGATTACATGCCCAATCAGGTGTTGCCTGAGGGAATGTGATGGACCACAGATAAACAATAAATCTAATGACAGCCTACTCTGCATGGTATAGGATAAAGAAATTAAAGCATAATCTTTTATAAAAAGAGATTGGATTGTTTATTCCCTTGTCTTTCAGGTAATGAGCACAGTAATAATAAAGTCATCCTCCTCATCCTCAGTGTTCTTGGTCATCCATATTCTACCTAAAGCATCTCTACCTTCAGACTCACTCTTCCTCTGCACTCAGAGCTCTCACTGTGTTGCTGTGAAGATGAGGTTGTCAGCGCGTTGATGTGGTCGTTATTCCTCGTGCAGAGGTGGCACCTTTGTTGTGTTTGAGAGAAAACAGGACTCGTCCTTGGTGTTCAATCTGAACCCTCTGGCTCAGGAAGCCGTGTTCTCCTTTTAACCTTTTTCATTTGATTAAGAGGGAAAACAGTGTTTGACCTGCGCCGTGGGGAGGCGGGACGGCTGCTGGGATTTGGGCCAAAACAGCAGGAAACTGAGCGCAAGTGGAAGAGCTGACAGAGCCAAGGGTGGTGAAGGTCTGCACATACACACAAAGCTACAAGTGTTTCTATTCAATGTCTTTGCAGGAGAATCTACAAACACCTGCAAGAATATAGCCCTAGATTTTACTGTAGTACTGTGGGGCTCAAGACAGAAATTCTCACCTGTATTATACAATAGGATGGGGAACTCAAATATGCACCTTTGACAGAGCTTTATTAATTGATTTTATGTACCTAAGGCACCTTGGAGTTAAAAATAGTGCATGCATGTTTAAAAGAACACTTTGTTGAAGCTTAACATATTAAATTTAGATCATGAAAGCTATCACAGCAAGTACTTTAGGTGTTTGTAGTTAAACTATGGAGAGTGTCCTAACTCTGTCAGATCTATCCATGATCTCTGCTCTGTGTTTGTGTCATTTTCATGTGTTTGCATCATAGCCACTGCATTGATGTGCTGGTTGCATTAGTGTGCATGCAGCAGTTGTCTTTGGCCTTAAAGAGGCAAAAAAAAAAGAACAATTTATTGGATTTTTTTCTCACATTTTTTCTGATTTTTTGCCCATTTTGTCACTTTTCACTCATTTTGCTCCACATTTTTGCCACTTTTGGACAATTTTTGCCACCTGTAACCCTTTATTTACCACTTTCATCTGCTTTGCCATTTTCTGCTAACCTTGCAAAGCAGATGGATACACCCATTTCTGTGTTTTTCACTGGCGAATCCATCTTGCAAAGCTCCCATCTGAACCGTTTGGGCCTGATTAGAAAGTGACAGAACCAATCAGCAACGAGGGGCAGTACTTTCAGGCGCAGCAGGTTGTGACGTAAACAAGCAGCAGCAAGAGCTGGTGCCGTTATGGAGGAAGAGATTAGCATGGATGCTGCTAGAGCACCAGTTTTATCAGAACTTGACAACAATTCTTTGCTAAAGAAGAACAAACAACAGCAGTGAGTTGTTTTCTTTTCAAAAACGACAGAAGTCGAGTACTTGCTTGTCTATAGTCGCCATGTTTCGTGTTATTCCCCAGTAGCTGCGCAGCCCGATAGCAGCCATGTCACGTGTTTTGTTGCTCTGATTGGCCCATAGAGATGTGATAGAATGTTCATCCAATCACACTCCAAGTTTTTTCAAATCCTCTGCCTTTTTCTCAAATGTTTCCTATTGAAGCTTTCCCAGATGGATGTGTGAAACAAATCCAACTGGCGTGTCAGGTTAACTTTCTGCCCTTTCTTGCCACTTTTCTTCCAGTGTTTGCCACTCTACGCCCATTTTTGCTACTTGTCTTTGTCACTTTTCTCGCCTTTTTGACACTTTTATCCTGCTTTTTGCAATTTTTTGCCCCTTTTTGCCACACTCTCGCCCACTTAAGCTTCCTTTTGGAATTAAATGCCACTTTTTGCCCATTTTTCTCACCTTTTTTTTAAATTTTGCCCATTTTTGCCACATTTAACTCATTATTTGGTCACTTGCCAGTTTTCTCCCAGTGTTTGCCACTTTTTGACCATTTTTCTAACTTTTAACTTTTTTTAATCACCACTTTTTAACACTTAGATTGTGGCTCTTGCAAACATATTTTTCAACAATTTGGCTTTTTGGCAGAGCAGGATTGAGTAACACTGCTTTAAAGCATCACCTGCAGCTGGTTTGGGGTTTGGATACTGGGTGTTTGGCTTTTCTCTTCATTCAGACCTATTTGCCGTGTTACTGCATGCAGGCTACCGTAGCAATGAACCATTATACTTTAGGACAAATACTATTACACCACTGGTCGTCTTTCTACAGAGCAGTGAGGTGTAAATGTGCAAAAATGGCTAATGCAGAAACACGTGTGGATGTGTGATGATGAATTTGTTGTGTGACTGCATGCACCAAGCCATTATTGTTCAGGACCAATACGAATACCACTGCACTTCCATTGCCTGGTGAATAAACTCAGATTCTTGTCATTTTGATAGAGCAGACATATCACGCTACCATTGCTCACATTGATAATAAAGGTTTGGTTTATTTCTGTGTCTGTTTTTAGAGTTTGCATCCATTGCAACACAACTTGAAGATTTTGAAAAGCTCCTGCACCAACAAACAAGGATTTCAGAAGCTTTATTTAAAAGCTGAAAGAACAAAAGATCTGGTGTTATAAAACTGGAGTGCATAGAGAAACCATCTCCTAAATATGGAGCTGCAGGTTTGATTGCGTCCTCTTAAAAAGTCCTTGAAAACAGATTAAACTCCCACCAGCTCGCTCGCTGCTCTTACCAAACCTGACCTCTGACTAGCCAGTGGAGAAGAGCATGTGGAGATTGAATCCTCTTATATAATAGATATGTTTCTCTGCCTATCATACAGCAGTGATCCCACATGGGTCGTTCCTCGAGCCCCAGCTGTTCTGTAGTGACTCGAGCTTTTAAATGGGCTCCAGGTGCTGTAGAGATGTTATAAAATCAATCTTCTGGCTCCATTGGTATTCAGTCTTTAAATGTGCTGCCACATAATGTAACCAGCAAGCATCACATAATGATCAGCATTGAGATTCAGACGCTGATTCCACTCTTATATTTTCCTTTTAGCCATTAAGCACACTAAAACAGGATGGATTTTACCGTCCACTGTTTGAGTAACAACAGCTATATTTACATTTATATGTAAAAAAGCTATCCATTAGGGAATATTAGTTAAATTAGAGCTGTAATGAAAATACAATTCTGTTTAGCAGAAGTGTAATTGGACATCACAGTAATATATACCCTTCTCTTTCTCAGAGCGTGAGAGGATGCACATACATCAGCCTAATTAGCATTATAATAGCTATGGAGCCACACTCTGCTGCAGCCACTTCCTCTGCTGTTATGAAGCCATTTCAAGAAGCCGAAAACGCTCCTGAGAGTACAGTACGCACCACCAGCCATCTCACACACCCAGCACCATCCATTGACATTCAGAGGCTGCTGCCGGCTGCAGGATCACGCAGCCTGCAGCGTCTATTTTTGAAACAAACGCAGGGAGTGGATGCAAACATATGGTGGTGTTCATGTTGTCTCCTGTGATGTGGTTTCAAACACTGTGGCAGACGATGAAAAGGGCTAAATTATGTCATGGCCTCTGATCAGTAACCACGATAAAGCAGAGGAACAACACAAGAAAATATTCATGAGTCTGCCTTTGCAAGAATCAGTTTGATATTTTTCATTGTGGTTTGGTTTTATGGTGTTTTTTATCTCACTTTTGTGCCACACTTGCATTGCAGAATCATTTCTGCACACTTTTGGTTTCCAGGTAGTTGTGCTTTGTGCTTTCTTATTTGCTTTAATGTTAAAGGTTATATTTTGCTGCACACATGGGGAAAGAACCACCACTGCTGGTTACTGATTTATGAAAGACTTACTGTCCCGTTTGCTGATGTTTTTGGTCACCACCTCCAGTTTTGTTTTTTGGCTGCCTGCTGTTAACTGTGATAAGTCCTCGTCTCATTTTCAATTTAAGTGTCTAACCTGCAATTCATATCAGTCCATCTGCCATGTACTCTGAAGTAGGGATGCATGCATCTGGCCTTACAAGTCAGTTAAACTGATTATTAACATTTCTTTTTATCATTCTGGGCCCACATTTCCAGTCAAACTCCACTAACGCTTTAAATCTCATATAAATGTAACCCAAAGCCTCTGTGTGTCTGCTGCATGTGGGGCGCCTCTCCACAAACCCTGTGTAGCTCTGCGTTGTGTTTCTTGGTGTATCGGAAGCGGAATGTCGTGCAGAGAGAAGAGGATCAGACAGCAGGGGTCGTGGTGGAGACCCTGGATTTAATCAATGCCAACTGCTCATGCGCGTACACCCTACAACAACATTAAAAAAAGAGAATACTTTTGCTTGATTGTCTGCTTTTACATACACTGTAAATAGTTTGGGCTGGGAGTGGCACAGGGGTTAGTGCCATTGTCTCACAGTAAGAAGGTCCCTGGTTCACTTCCCGGTCTCGGCCCTTCTGTGCAGAGTTCGCATGTTCTCCCCGTGCATGTGTGGGTCCCCCGCACCCCCAAATTGGATAAGCAGCATAGAAATGGATGGCTGTAAATAGTTCCTCTTTATTCTAAATAAGAGAAAATGAGATTAACAACAACAAAATAACATTGTGTTACACATGCTTAAAAACTAAAAATAATAGCATTACACCTTGATTCATTTTGCAAAAATAACGCATAAGCTACATGTGCAGCTAGCAACATGCAGCTAACACTAGCATGTCCTCCTGCATGCACACAAAGCTACCCGCCCATAGCTTGGAAATTAGCACAAACTATTTAAAGGTTATTTAGACTGTAATCCTCAACGTTCAGTCCTTAAAATCAGACTAAACTGTGCTTTACACTTCACAGAAACATATTTTTAAGAGATTAATTGTTTAAATCCTGTTTAACTTCTATATTTACTAAAAATGTGGGCAGCTTACCTTCAACAACAGTAAAAGAGAATATTTAGCAAAACGCTGCACCCCCTGCAGAACACATGCAAACTATGGTGTCCTGGAAAGGACAAACATAAGAATGCTGGGCTCAGCAGAACAACAAACAGCACTCCAGCGCCACCTAGTGGTGTGTTTCAGTTACTGCCTCACAGAAACAACAGATAGCATCATGGAGGAACAGCACAGTTTAGCTCTTTTTTGATGTAGAAAATGAGGATAAAGCTGTCCAGAGGCTGTGTCAGGTCATACTAACATAAAGCAGAAGAAATGAGTGATGATTAGGAGTACAGGAACGTGGGCGTTAACCTGCAAAGACAATCAAAGGCTGGCATTGGTTGCATTTCTAAAACTAGCCAGAATCTTCAAACCAACCCTGTGAGTTAGTTCAGGTGAGTAATTTTAAGCACAGTATTCACACCTGTCACGCATCTTAATCAAATCCCAAGACTCACATCCTCCTAATTCAGTGGTTTATTCAAGCTGCAAGATATTCGCTCTCTTCCTCCGCCCTGCAAATCCTGCTCTGTCCTGAATCAGCACTGCGCTCTTGCTTCAACCCTCCTCCACCCCAGCATCCAACTGTTGGCTCTGACTGGGGGGTATAAGACGTTCTCTCATCGCTCCTCAATTCTGCACGTAAAATAAATCTGCGAGGAGTGACGCCAAACTACGCTATGCTGCCTTTGCAAATGCTTGAAAAATTACAAACGTGAAATGACTGAACTATAGTAGAATATGAAGAAGTCAAAAATAACTAGAACAGTTAAGTGAAAAACCTTGAAATGATGTATTTTATGATTTATTTCTTAGGGCTGTCAAGAGTTGTTGCATTATCCCAATTAAGTACACTACGCAGGTAGTTTAATCACGATACATCGCATGCTTTGTTGTCCCTTTCAGTGCACTTAGATTAATCCATTGAAGCATCCTCGTGCAGCCACAGTGATGTAAAATAAAGTTCTTTTTTCTGTAGTCATCTTCACTATATCTATAAAGCAGCTCTGTATCCAAACAGGAAGTCAACTGCTTGTAGATTAAGAGAATCCAAAATGACACAATAACAACTTTAACAGCTAAAAAGAAGAATTTTAAAATGTGATGAATCTGCTGTGATTAGTCACAATTAACTACAGAAATCCTGCAATTAATCATGACTAAACTCAATTTTTGAAAGCCCTAATTACTTTACTTTGTTATTCATTCATCCACTGGTAGGCCTACTGTTTTTTATGATTTGTGTTACTCATCACAACTTTTGTGTATAATGAACTTCATAGCAGTTTTGAAGTTTGAGTTACTTGGGCATAAACCCTCAGTGATTCCATGTAAGATTAGTCCTAAAACTACGCGGTATCTAAAAAACCCAGTGTCATGTAATAACATCATGTGTGTAAACAATCCATTAGACAGAGAATGGGTGAAATTTACAAATAAAGCCTGGAAGAAACCTCTCCCTCTCCTGTCACGTCTGTAATTACCACATTTCCTTTCTCAAACAAACAAACGATTGGAGGCATCGCTGCAGCACTGCCCACAGCTATCTGCCACCTCACACACTGTCAGCCTCTCTCTGTCTCACACTGCCTCGTATCAATCCCTCCCTGTATTCTCACACTAGATGAGCCTCCTACGAACACACAGAGCCTGGCTCTAATAAACACTGACCCACTCATTCGTTCAGTCTGTGGTGACGGTTTGCTTGTGTTCTAAATGTCCTGGTTTATAGAATTCATGTACTGTAGCAGGATTTGTATTTAGGGTCAGCTTTAGACAAGAAATGGAAATAAGCAATGGCTATGAACTCTGTGCAATCAATGGATCAGTCTGAGTTTATTGGTTTAGCACCAATTCATAACCCAAGTTATCTCAAGACACAAAGAGGGCAGGTCTAGACCATGCTCTCTGTTGTAGCCAATTATAATAGATCAGTGTAATTCATTAATATAATAATAAAGACCTGTGTTAATCACCATGAGCATAGCAGCAGCAGTATTTAGCTCCGTTACTGTGGTGACAGAAAACCTCTTTAAGGCACATATGAGATGAGTTTCATGCTGATCAATATCTTTGATATTTCATAAATCAATGAATATTTGAGATCTTTGCAAATACATTTTTCCCTCTTCACTTCTCAGTTATTCTCTCCTCAGTGGTATTCTAGTCATAAAGCAATTTTATTCAAAGAACTGGCTAAAAGAAATGTTCAAGGTTGTTTCTATTTTCCCCATAGAGTGATTTGCTTTGCAAAAGGCAGTAAAAACATGCATGCATCAGACCTCTACATCCATCAGGCACACAATAAATACAAGAAAACATAATAAAGAATACCATTTTGATAAATTACTATAAAATAAACTCACAATCTATTCATGTAGAAAGTCAGTAGCAGCCAGTATGAATGACTTTTTAAAATCTGTTGTCCTGCAAGCTTGCAGACTGAATCTGCAGCCAGACAGAAGCAGCTTAAACTCAGAAACAGTGGCTGGCTGTGATTGGCCAAGATATGGACGGGCTTTCTTCAGAGTCATGCTTAGTTAAGTTGTGTCATTCAGTTAGTTGGGTTTGGTGCTGCGTATCTCTATAGCCACCTTCATTTTTTTGAATTTGCCCATTGTTATTTTACTTAGATGTTAGCCCACCAATCCATCCTTCCATTTTCTGGACTGGTTATCTTGTTTGGTGTTGCAGGGGGCTGGAGCTTTTCCCGGCTGCCACTGGTTGTGAGTCGGGGTACACCTTGGACGGATTGCCAGTCAATTGCAGGGCTGATATACAGAGACAGACAACCAGGCACACTTGCACTCACACCTATGGTCAATTTAGGGTCACCAATTAACCTCACGAGCATGGATTTGGTGGTGGGAGGAAGTCAGAGTACCCATGCATGCATGGGGAGAACACGCAAACTGCACAGAACCTTGCTGTGAGGCAGCAGTGCTAACCTCTGCACCGCCGTGCAGCCCATTAGTTCACAAATAAGTTACATTAGTTGTTCACAATGGCTTTGACTCTGCCCCTCTTGCAGTGCTGGCTTACTGGATAGCCAGAGCATCTTGGATTGATTGTGTGGATTTTGTAAATTGCTCTTACAGACTTATCTCCTCTGTATCATAATGGACTGCTAATGATCATCACATTTACCTGTGCTCTCTAAATGCTTCAAACATTAAATTAGACCTGCGCATGGATTTTCTCATTGTGGCCTTCAAAGCTAAGTAGGAAAAGACAGATTATTATAGCTGGGAGCATCTTCTCTGGCTTTCGCTCTTATACAGCAGATTTTACATCCCAGCTTTGAATATTATCAACCAGAGAGCGGCTGTGGGCATTGTTACCGGCTCGGGCTTCGTAATGTCAAATCAATACCTGGTGCGTTTCAGGTTTCACAAATGAAAAATACAAGCAGATTTAATCAATGTACAAGAGGGATGTATGACTCCAGGCTTGTACTGCTCTTGTTATACCAGACAGATCCTTAGCACAGCTTTGGCGTATGAACAGAGGTTAATCTATGAACCGAGATAAAAATCAGCCGCTTAGCTGGTTCAGGTCTGACTTATTGATATTGACTGAATAAGCTGGAGAAAGCTATG